>NW_027283203.1:0-142785 GCF_046629955.1 Centroberyx affinis | reverse complement strand
AACCAAAGAATCAATAGCATATATCATACTGTATGTACATATGTGTGTTTGAGGATATTTACAGAATATTTGTGTAGACTTAACGAATTTTGTTCCCTGTCAAAAGAAAACGAAAGCCCACTCATTGAGCCGGGTTTCCACTACAGGGTACAGGGCCAATCGGGGCTTACTGATTATCCGTGTGACTCTATTTCTACCAGGTGATGCTTCAGTTGTGCTTTCGTTTGAAATAAAACACGCGGTGGTTTCAAATTCCGTTATCTGTGTTCGGTTATGAATATGCTGAATTGGTCCTGGCCCCTTTTATTGTGCCCCACTTGGCTGTGTGGCGGCCATTCGCTCCCTGCTGCAAGGGCCTGTGTAATACCTGTATGGCCGGTTTCTCACACACACACACACACACTTACACACACACACACACACACACTGAGAAACAGTCTTGGACTAAAAACTCGTCTGCAGTGTTTCTCTCCATTTCTCCTCCCGCCACCTACTTCTCCCCTCGTTTCTTCCTCTCTTTCTCTCTGTAACTGTTACACACCCCGTCTTGGCTCACTCCTTCCTTTCTCTCCTTTCTCTCTCTTCCCTCTCTCTTCCCTCTCCTCCTGGCCCGAACTGTGCGACAAAAAGGCGCGCGGTCCACAAACGGGATCCGATCCAAATTTCAAAATAAGAGCGTTGCGCAGATCAAACAAGCTCCTCAAACCTGATAAATAGGCCCGCGTATCCAATGCATTGCAACAACATCTCGAGGCCATTCGGGCTACTCTCCTCCCCCCCCCTCTAAATATACCCCTCCGCCACAGGACAGTATCTGCACTCCCAGTACTTTGGCCTTGTGCTGTTGGCTCTCCACCCTTTTTTCTTTCCCACTTCCTCTCCTAATCCTCCTCCCCTCCCCTCTCCTCTCTCCTCTCTCCCGCCTCTTAGCTGTAGCCCAGGTTCTCCATCTCGTTGCGGTATCTCAGCTCGGACACTTTCGCCTTGTGCTGCTTGCTCTCCAGGTGCAGGCGGAAGTCCGTCTCCTGCTCGGCGCCGCAGTTGCACATGGAGCAGTAGAACTGTCCGCTGGGCGTCACGCACATGGCCAGGTCCCGGGGGATGCGCTGCCTCGGCCGCGGGTTGTAGTACGGCCCTGGAAAGGGGGGGGGGGGGGAGGAAGGAGGGAGGGAGAATGAGACGAGGAGAGAGAGAGTTAGGCCCAATCCCAAGTGTCCGCACTCACAGACTCACGGACTTTTGGCGACAAGTCCGCGAGGGTTCAGGACGTCCCACTGTGAAATCGGTTAAGTGCGCGAGGGCTCACTGGCGGACTTTATGAGTCCTTTATGCAGACTTTCAGCAAGTCCACGTTTCTGTAGACTTTGCTTGAGGGAATTACCCACTGTTCATAACGTTTGTGACGTTAATATTCATGTATGTGGAAAATATCAGCCAATACACCCGATACAAAAGAAAAAAAAAACTAAAAAGGGCACTCGGAGAGCGCAGACCTCCGCCAAGGCCAACAGTCCAGCCTGCTATGATATGCAAATTTCATGAGTCGGATCCGGATCGGCTTCAAAATGTAATGGGTTCTTCCTTGGCCCATACTACATCCTTCCACGAAGTTTCATGAAAATCAGCCCAGTAGTTTTTCCGTAATCCTGCTGACAGACAAATAAACGGCACCGAAAACATAACCTCCTTGGCGGAGGTAATTAAGGAAAAATAACCACAAAAAAACAATTAACAAGACCTTGGAGAGAAACAGGCATGAAAGGATCAAACTACATGCAAGATACAGTTAAAAGAGAAAATATTGCAACATTAAAACAGAATAAACAGCTCATTTGAGAAAAAAGAAAGTTAAGTTTTCCTAAACGTTTAAGAAGGTTATGTTAGATGCTGCTAATATAAGCAGCATGTAATATATCCTTTATGTGCTTATTTGTGCTCATTAAGCTTTATTAAAAGTACCTTTTCCTTTCAACGTACCTCCTACTGATTCTTTTTTTTTTAACATATTTTACATATTGTAATGATGTAGTGCAGGTTAACCTCTAGTAGAATGAAGAGTATTTTCTACATCCATTAGCACAGTATAAACTTTGCAATGTTACAAAACATATACCCAGGCCGATTTAACATTATTGATCAACATTTTTTTCATTTTAGCTTAATAATGCTGTTTAGACAAAAGCGCAGACAAAGAGTAAATTACAAATTGATTGACATCTGACGTCGTCATGGCAACACGTGATGCCACAAAGTACCGTCCCATTCCTCCTGTACCATTTCGAGCCCTCAGGACTTCTCGCACTCCGGCTCTACAGCTGCATACACAGGTGACGTCAAGTAAAGGAATAGTTCACCCAAAAATGAAAATTGAAACACAGGTGAAGTTTGTCCATATAACACACAGGGAGGCTGCAGCACAACTCCATAGCAGCCTTCTCCAAAACAACTGAAGTCAGTGGGGACCAGTTCTTCAGAGTTCCAAAAAGACCTACAGTATATTTACACCATCATTTAATGCAAATCTTAACTACAGCTGATTGACTTGCAACAAATAATGGTGTATAGGTCTTTCTATTCACAGTGTGACTGTTTGGCTGTTTTTGTTTTGGAACTCTAAAGAACTGGTCCCCATTGACTTCAGTTGTTTTGGAGAAGGCTGCTACCAAGTTGTGCTGGCAGCCTCCCTGTGTGTTATATGGACTAACACATTTCACCTGTGGGTGTGTGTGAGTAGATGATGATTTTTGGGTGAACTATTCCTTTAAGTCTGTGAGGGCTCAGGGCTCAGCCCGTAGGGGGGGACATTGGGATTGGGCCTTAGACTAGAGTTAGGGGGATTATCGGGCGGTTTTACACCACATTTGCCCGTCCTGACATCGGAAAGGGAATCCCCACCGGAGGCTTGATCATCTGCTTTTGCGATGGGGGGTGTTTTACAAATTCAATCTCAAGCCCGGGGACACGCTTGAAGACGTTTAAAAATCCCAATCGGACGCGTTGCATCACACACGCAACGACGGATTTCCCCCGATTATTTTATCTTCTCGCTCGCTCACACTAGACGGTCAGGCGAGGACGGCGTCTCGCACAATATAACTTGAGATTATCTTGCCGACTCCCCGATATGTCACCGACGTGGGGGGGGGGGGGGGGGGGGAGATGTGAGGTGAGGGAGAGAAAGATGAAAGGGATAGAGAGTAAAAAACATAAGCATACGCAGAACAGATAGAAAGACAAGCAGACAGGAAGACGGACACACGAGAGACGTCTAGGATTACAACAGGGGTGGATCATTAGGAAAAGAGCATTGCGCGTCGGGGGGGGGAAAGTGAGCGAGTGTGTATGAGTGTGTGTGTGTGTGTGTGTGTGTCTACATGGCAGAAAAGCGAGAAGGAGATAGGGAGAGAGATAAAAAGACAACGAGATGGCAACAGCGGGAGAGAGTGCAGCTATTTCGGGGGTTTGTCCATCAAGAAAACTGATTAAATCAGCACGGCGAGAACCATGAGGTGTGTTCGTGTGTGTGTGTGTGTGTGTGTGTGTGTGTGTGTGTGTGTGTGTATGAGAGAGAGACAGAATGAGAGAGAAAAAGAGAGAGAGAGAGACAGAGAGAGAGGCAGGAGAGGAGGGGAGTCGGCTCTACTGTATGATTCATCCTGATTCATCCTGAACCGAGAGAACAGTCAGTGTGTTTGTCTGCGGAGAGAGAGAGCGAGAGAGAGAAAGAGAGAGAAAGAGAGAGAGAGTGTGTATGGCGTCAGTCGAACAAGGTCTGACGTTAGTTACTGTATCGATTTTCACACACACACACACACACACACACACACAAAAAAAAACCACAAGAAAGTTCACGCTGCACGAGGCAATTTCGTACGGTGGCGACCCCACATGGCAGCGAGAGGTAACTGCTTGAATTTGGAGGACTTCATTACTCAGAAATCTAATAACTTGATGTCAGTCTTCTTCTTAGCGCGTGGCGGAGGCGGAGGAGGTGAAGAGGTCCCGGCGAGGTCGGCGAGTCCGGCTTTATCTGGACGGGAGCGCTCACTCACTCTCGCCTCGGAGACCGTTTTGGATTTCACTCTTAAGTTTCAATTCGTCGCTTCGCCATCCTCGACATCGGGGCATCGTTTGCGCGAATGGGGCGAATCTACGCCATTTACATTTCCGTCTGTGTGCTTTAGGCTGATGATACTGGGGGTGTTTTGCACATAAAACCTTGCGCAGTGCAGCTTCAAATCGAGTGTCGCAGTGTGGTCCACAGGCTCTCTCTCCAGACTCCCTTTTTGTCTGCTATTCCCCGGGGATGCGGAGGTGTTGAAAGAGGAGACAGAGTGCTGCTGTCTGTCTGTCTGTCTGCTACTGATGTTTCCACCGCCATGATACCGCAGAACACAATACAGCCCCGCGCAGCTGCTGTCAGCCTGACTGACGAGCTCGCTGACTGACTGATGTGCCAATTTGGAGTTTGATACTCTGAATGGCGCGTCAAAATTCAAAAACGAACTTCGGGACTTCCAACGGGGAGGATCGATTCGTCTTTGAAGTGAGACTGATTTTTTGTTTTTGTTTTTGCCAATTGTCTCGGTTGTCCAGGGTTCCTACTCAGGTCTGGAAAGTCTGGAAAAGTATTAAAAAATTAATTTGATCATTTCCCGGTCTTGAATAATATCTGGAAAAGTATGAAAAATGTCCGATACACACATAATTCTAGCTTTTATGTTGCTGTAGAGCCACTTTGAGTCCACAGTTTTTGTTGATGTGAAGAATAATGTTCAGATAGAGGGACGCTCTTATTACCCAGCCGCTGTCAGCATGCATTATATCAAATACCGAGCAAAATCAAATCCAGTCAAGAACATAGGGTCTGGGAAAAATATGGAATTTGAAAATGGAAACTGTGGAGGAACCCTGCCAATCATCTCACATATTCTGATATTTGTGGCTGTGAAGAACAATCTTCATCTATACGGTGATATGACCTAGTTAGCAGGGGCAAGATGTCTATCTGCGTAAATCATATTGAACACCAGACAAAATCTTCAAAACAAATCAAGGTCTGGAAAAAGTATGGAATTTTTTAATTGAAAATGTGTAGGAACTCTGGTTGTCTCTCTCCTTTCCATTCTTCCTGCTGGTTTCTGCACACAGTCAGCATAGTCTTGGATACAGGGCTTGTTTATCTACCTTCAGAAGAAGGCCATTCGCTGCCAGTCAATCTTCCACAGGCTTGAAAATAGCCTGAGCCAGATAATCCATCGCAGTAAACATGAAGCCTTCATTTGGTTTTGTAAGTGGAGTGTTTTCATACCAGTTTATGCATTATGTTAATAATAATATAATCCCTCAAAAACTACAGTAAACTACAAACTAAATACAAACTTTACTGTCACATTCATGCCTTTTTACTTTTTACTTTTTACTTAGGACGTCTTTGTTAGCAGCAGTAAATTTCAAGCTAGGTTTGACACCATAAAGTTTGTATATTAAAAATGTCAAAAAACAAGTAAAAGAAATCAAATTATATATGGCATGCATGGGGGAAATGTAAACTAGACATAGACAGTAGTAAATGGACTATAACTCTCATTTATTTTACTGTATTTTATTTTGTTACCTGGCATGGAGGCAGGTAGCTGTGGGCTGCGACGGTTCTTCACCAGTCTGTATTCGCTGCCGTCCTTCCTGTTTCTTCGCGGGGTCGCCTCGCTGCCTTCCCTGGAACAGTAACGTTAAGGCCTGAAGTTAAGACCAGCTCAGTCGAGTCCAAGAAAACCCAGAGCCTAGCTAAGCCTGCGTTGAGCCTGCTAAGTTAGCTCGCTGGCTAACAAAGCAAAACTAACTGTTTCTTTAGCATCAGGGTATCCAATTCCGGACAGCATATGACCAAAAAATCACAATCATATACCAATATATTTCATCCTGTACTGTTTTCGCTGAAGTTTCTCATAAATTAACAATCCTCCATCTGTCTTTTTTAAAGTTTAATATCACTTTTACCTTAACTTGTAATTGATTTTCTTCCAGTCCCTGCGAATGGATGATAGCGCACCTATTTTTGAGATTCAAAATTCGTATCCAATTCCGGACACTTACTTTCGTCCGTGTCGGTGTATTCATATACTCGATATTAACCCTTTATTAACCCTTCCTGTACCTTCACAATGTTACAGATACTTGTAAGAAGTGCAGGCTATGTACTCAAAGCTCTTATTTTTCCATTTATCAGCCAATACCGATTCTCTACATGAAGTAACTGTCACCCAAAGTGGGATTTAAGGCTTCCCGCTTCTTGTTTGTGACTAAGTTCGTAACTTAGTGTTTTATATGCTTAAATGTGTATAGATATTTATGAAATTTGATACCTAGCTTCTGAAATGTGTATGAATTTACGTCACTTAGCTTTCGGTTGGGAACTCTGTATAAAAATGCCGGTAAACACTGGAAATTACACAAGTGACCGAGTGTCCGGAATTGGATACAATTGAACTGATGCTTCTCAAGCTACAACTCAGTGTTTTGGATAAAGTTAAAGACAAGATAGTTTCTTGTGTCACAGTAAACTAAATTTGAATTGCATTTGCAAATGCATTGTTAACCCCTACACCTAAACCATTTCTGTTTCATTTAGATATCTCTCTTTTTTCCTAGTCTGGCTTTTAGGTATGTAACCATTATGTGAACAGCCAATCCTCCAATGGACCTCCATCAATTGTGCTTGCTAGGAGATTTGTGACACAAATGCAAAGCCTCTACATGGCTGAATGAGATGATGTGTCTATATACTGCAGCAAGGTTCTTCACCCCACACTTACATGTTATTAGCGTTGTGCTGAGCCTCGGCGAGCCGTAGCTTCTTGGCATGGTTCTTGCCCTGGTAGTGGGCCTGTGCAACTGCCGGTGAACTGAAGGAGGCATCACACAGCTTACAGTAGTCATTCTCTGTGGCCAATATAACCCGGGTAGCCCCTTTATACAGCGCCTGGACCGAGGGGGGATAGTGTATGAGAAAAGAGGAGTTAGGTAGGAAACAGCGAGAAATGGAAGAAAGAACATTTTTTTTTAAAAAGGTCAGGTGGAGGGAAGGAGGGAGTTCCTTGCACTATTGACCTTATTCACGCAGCGGCCATTTTGAATACTCAGGGTGGGAAACCTGAGTAGACGAGCGAGTCCAGCCCAGTCTAGTGCTGTGTTGCCAAGACACTTCATACAAACATCATTTCACAGATTCCCCACTGAAAAACATATTTGAAATGAATGGAGCTCAAGAATCCATAGGGACATGTTTACATTTTCATATATTTAGCCCATTATCACTAGCTACCAGAGTCTAGCTAGCTAGTAGCTTGCTAGTAAGCTAACTAACTTCCCTGCTAAATTCAGAAAGTTGTTCTTGGGATTGCTAGCTAATTTGGTAACTGTTAGGTTTATGTGTATTTTGTCCTCACTTACGAGTTTAAGTAATGCTACTTTTATATACAGTATGCCAATCTTCCAGGTAGAGTTCCCCACCGCAAATGTTCAAAATGGTCGCTGTGTGAATAAGGTCAATTGCTTACAATTTTCACCTAGTTCTTGGTGAATACACAAATGGGTTTAATACTCATTCATTCATTACAGCAGTTTGATAGATTTTGAAAGTAATGAAACTTGTGCATTTAGGTTATCTTTCAAGTATTTTTTTAGGCCCTTATTGAGTTCAGTCAAGTGCAACATAGGCAGCTCCAGGTATACAACCTCCTCTGCAGTCAGGGAAAAAAACAGGATAACAGTGAAAGAGAGAAGGGATTTTCTCTTTTTTGGAGGGCAAGTAGAGTGAGAGGAGAGGGGGGAATCGTTCAGTGGGGAGAGCGGTGTCAGAGTTCGGGCCTGACCTGCCTGCTCGTGTCGCTGTCGCTGGGTCCTGAGCTGAGGGCGGTCTGGCCAACCTCTGGGACCTCTGGGATCCTGATGGCTGGAGGCTGCTGACTGCCGGCGTAGAAGTTCCTCAACTTCTTACTGTGGTTCTTCCCCTAGAGAGAGAGAGACAGAGAGACAGAGAGAGGGGGGGGGGGGGGGGGGGGGATTGAAGAGGATATGAGGAGAGGAAAGCAAAAAGTAAAAGTTTCAGGTTGATGGCAGGAAATCAAGGATTGTTCTACGCGACGTGTTATTCATGAAACTGATAGTTACAAACATGTCCCCTGATTGGCCGAGAGGCAATTCTACAGTGAAATTATTTCGTGAGAACTGTCGTGGCACTTTCACCCCTTCCCACAGTCAAAATTTACAAGGGCTCGGGGCAAAAGTGCCCTCAAAGTCCATCGAATGCCTGCAAAATTAAAAATGAGGGGGGCAATAAACGTCCCAGTAATTAGGAGTTACCATTTTGTCGCATTTCACCCAATTCACGTTTTATTAGTGGAGTTGTGAAACTTTACTGTCCCCCGTGGGCCACCATAGGGGGGGACAGTATGGGAGCTTGTGACAAGGCATTCTTTCCAGTGCATTGTGGGTGAGAAAATGGTCTTTGATTAGAAAACAACAAAGCGCACAGCAGTAGAAAATATTGGCACCACGCAGCCGGCATTATGGGGAAAATGCTGACCCCACACAAACTACTGCTTGGCACAAAGATAAAACAACCAATATTGTGAGAAAAATCTCAACAATAGAGGGTAAGAGTTTCCACCAGTGGGAGAGAAGTGTATATGTGTATAAGTGAATATGGTATATTATGATATACATGCATGTTTCTATCTGTTTTATGTGTGCTTATTTCAACTCACCTGGTAGTGAGCCTGGGCCTGCTGAGCGGAGTTGAGCGTGACATTGCAGAGTTTACAGTAGAGCGGTTTGCACAGTTCCTCCAGCCCCAGAGAGCCCTCCTGCTCCTCCATGCCCAGCGGGGAGCCCTCGTCCTGGGGCTGCTCGCAGGCCGGGGCCGCCTGAGCCGGAGGAGGACCGGGGAGAGGACCGGGGAGCGGAATGGAAATCGGGGCGGGCATGGGGGCCGGTCCGGGGGGCCTCGGGGGCAGCTGCGAGGGGTCCGGGGCCGGGGCGGGAGGGGAGGACAGCGGGCTGGGAGGGAGGGAGAATCGGCCGGGGCCGGGGGCCACTACGGGAGGCGGCACCAGCGCTTGTCCGGGGTTCAGAGGCGGAGGCCCCAACGGCTGTGTAAGGTCCATGGCTGGAGGCCCCAGTGCTTGGACGGGGTCTAGAGGCGGGGGCCCCAAGGTGTGCGGCATTGGCGGAGGCCCCAGTGGCTGAGCAGGGGCCATCGGAGGGGGGCCTAAGCTGTGTGCTGGGTTGATGGGCGGAGGCCCTAAGGTGTGTGTAGCAGACATGGGAGGGGGCCCTAGAGACTGGGCCGGACCCATAGTCGGGGGTCCGATTGCCTGAGCGGGGCCCATGGGCGGGGGGCCGAGAGGCTGCGTCGGCGCCATTGGCGGGGGTCCCAGCTGGTGCAGGGAGTCCATGTGATGGAAAGGCTGCTGGGGATGACTGAAGAGACTGAGAGGAGGCTTCAGCATGGTCTCTGGGCCTGGGGGGGAGGGCACAGATCACACTCAGAGGCAATGCACATATACATTTCTTTATAGGCAGATATCACACATCAAAGAAATTCCATACAAGGAAATTCAATAACCTCGATGAGCTGGTGTGAATGTTGTTTCAGACACGTACAGCTGCAATTACACACATTTGATGACCTTTACGATTGCCTTGGTATGGCACTTTAACATTTGAAAGCATTTGTATGTTGCTTTTATAGTAGCTTTGCCTTTTTGATTTTATGCTCGACTGCCTTTATTGCATTTAAGCATGAATATATTGAATACCTAGAAAATATGTAGTGTATATATGTAAAGCATATATGCGGTAAAAGAGGCACCCTGATGCACTGTCAGTGGGAATGCCCTGTAGTGAACTCCCTCTGGTCAGTGGTAACAAACATCCTCACAGAGATCCTCCAGGTTGATGTTCCTAAATGTCCTTTACTGTGTATACAAGAGACAAAATAGATGGGTTATCTGCAAGGAAAATGAGATTTGTAACATTGGGTTGTCTTGCTGCTAAATGGAAAATTGTTATGAATCCGAAGATAAGAACTCCAACCCGTTTTAGCTTGAGCAGTTGGTTGGAAGAGTTTATGGACTTAATAGGGATGGAAAGAGCTGCCGCCACACTAAGGCACCATGATCTGGGCCTAGAGGGATTGTGGGAGACAATAAGGTCGTATTTGAACTCCTTACCGGATTATGTGTAATGGTAGGGCTGGGCGATATGGTTGAAATCAATATCATGATAATCATAAGGATTTTTCTCGATATCAATATATATCACAATACGGTTCATGTATGCAACATCACGTTAAATAATCAAATTAATGTTCATCTCATTGAACCGAATGGTAATGTTAGGTGTGATGTCAAACAAAACAGAAATATTCAAATAATATTCCTACCATACCTCATTTTATGAGTTTTTAAGTAAAATTTGCTTGTCATCATCAATTCAGACAGCAGAAATGTGTGTCACGATATCAAAATATCTTCATATCATCACAATATGACTCCACTGAAAGACGATAAACGATAATATTGAATTATCGCCCAGCCCTATGTAATAGGCGTATAATATGATGAGCTACAACAAGAACATTTTCAAGGATCTTTTGTTAAAAAAAAACAAAAAAAACAGCTACATTAAGTATTTATTGATGCCCCCCCTCCTTTCCTCATATTCCTTTGTTTGCTTTTGTGCACATATGTTATTCTGCGTTTTTTTGTCATTTGTGTAGCATTGTGTACATATGTAATGTATGTGTTTAATGTCCAGTCTGTAAAATAAAAGGAAAAATTATAAAATTAAAAAAAACTAGGACTGGACTAGGGCTGGGCAATATATCAATATTATATCGATATCGTGATATGAGACTAGATATCGTCTTAGATTTTGGATATGGTAATATGGTGATATGGCATAAGTGTCTTTTCCTGGTTTTAAAGGCTGCATTACAGTAAAGTGATGTCATTTTCTGAACTTACCAGACTGTTCTAGCTGTTCTATTATTTGCCTTTACCCACTTAGTCATTATATCCACATTACTGATGATTATTTATCAAAAATCTCAGTGTGTAAATATTTTGCGAAAGCACCAATAGTCATCCCTACAATATTGTCACAATATCAATATCGAGGTATTTGGTCAAAAATATTGTGATATTCGGTCCAGCCCTAGGTTGGACCGATGATTAACGGAATGCATCATACATGGAACAATTTTAACAAATAAAAATAGAAAGAATTCAAATGTGAGTGAAAAAAACAAACAGTGAGCGATGTATAGGGACGATAGGGGACGAGGCACGTCTCTGATCCCCGGGGCGGGGGGGATGTAAAGGGAGAGGACGGAAAGGAACGGAAAACACGTTCATGGACGGAGGAGCTTCACACTCCGGTGGGCATCGGAAAGATTAGGTTAGGCCCTGCAGCCATGCATACGGAAAAGACTACATACACATGCATGCACACACACATACACACATACACACACACACACACTGCTGATAGAGACAATACAATCCTCTAGCTTCTCTGATCGGAACAGATCACAGCCTGAAGTGTGACTGCTTGACTGGGCTGATTCTACAGCACACACACACACACACACACACACATAAGCAGAGCAAGACATGGAGAGGAAGAGCAATGTGCTTGATTTGTCTGTAGCTGAATTGCTCCATCAAAGAGAAAGGAAGAGTGTGTCTCTGTATGTGTGTGTTTCTTCATACAGTGCCGGGTCAGTACTAGGCCAACAGCTGTGTCAAAACTCACTGTGCTGGAAGCTTTCATCTGGGAATCCGATTGGACGCCCCCCCCCCGCCCCGACGGCGGTGATTCACGGAACCTAAAATAACACCCCGGGATGTTTGTGTTTCCGACTGCTGCTCGCCGTCAATCTGTCTGTCCCGCCTGTCTGGCCTGCCCGTCTGTCACCTGGCCCGGGTGACCTCAGAAGATATGCATGCTGGGAAACGCACCAGATCTTACTATAGTACTCTCGACTGCAAGATGAGACCGGCGAGAGATTGTATCACTTCGACGGCGCCGACCCCCCCGGTGTCGCCTAATTTTTCACGTCAAGGACCCCTAAACTGACACAAATTAGACCACGGACCCCCATTTGATAAGATTTTGTCCCAGGGTCCCCCCATCTGATAAGATTTTTGCTTTTAGATGTTTTATTACAGGAAGTGCATGAAATCCATGACCAAAATAGTCATACATTCTGTCATTGTGTTACTTATGGATGGAATTATATTGAAAATAAATGATTCCCCTTTTTGCTGGGGACCCCCCTGGAACCCCCTCAAGGACCCCTGGGGGTCCCCGGACCCCACTTTGAGAACCACTGGCCTTTGCAATACGTTCAAGTAATAAATCTGTGACACTTTCACATAAATAAATGTCAGTTTTTGCTACTCTCTCTTAGGGCTGGGCGATATATCAATATTATATCGATATCGTGATATGAGACTAGATATCGTCTTAGATTTTGGATATCGTAATATGGTGATATGGCATAAGTGTCTTTTCCTGGTTTTAAAGGCTGCATTACAGTAAAGTGATGTCATTTTCTGAACTTACCAGACTGTTCTAGCTGTTCTATTATTTGCCTTTACCCACTTAGTCATTATATCCACATTACTGATGATTATTTATCAAAAATCTCAGTGTGTAAATATTTTGTGAAAGCACCGATAGTCATCCCTACAATTTTGTCAATATCGATATCGAGGTATTTGGTCAAAAATATTGTGATATTTGATTTTATCCAAATTGTCCAGCCCTACTTACAACTGAACATGTAGCCCACTTTGTAGAAAATACCGAGATATGATTTTTGGTCCATATCGCCCAGCCCTACTCTCTCTTCTCATCGGTTGCTCTAACACAATAGCCAGTTCATGAAAGCTTCTACATTTGCTGTTCTAAACATCCGGCGTCTGGAAGGTTTTTTTTTTCCCAGGAAAGCACAGCAAGTGATGCGTTTTATGTTTGCGGCAGCAGCAAGAGCGGTTTGTTTGGAATAAACAGAAGAAGAAGAACTGGGTAGTGAGCATGAGCAGTGAGAGCCACCATGGCTGAACAGACAAAGAAGAGAGGAACTTAAACTGCATCGAAGTCACAGTGTTTGATTGACAGCTGATCTCTGGGAAGAGCAGGGCAGAAACACCACAGTAATGAGCGCTGAGTAAGATGTCACCAAAAAAAAAAAAAAACATGGATCTTGTGGATTACAACTTTAATGCTACACAATACACGTTTGTTTTGTTGTTGAATTGGGGCCATGGAGGCCGATAAATTCTGGCCTCCCAGAACCAGACCCCACTCTAAACCCACTCTCAACACTGATCGGACCTACACTCACCTACACTATAGTTAGACTACATTGACAGTGCAGATTAGGCACGGGACGATATGAAAATTTCATGTCACGATTATCCTGGCCAAAATAATTGCGATTCACGATATTATCCCGATGATAATCAAAATATGCTTAAAACTCTTAAAATGCCACTAAAACATACTGGAATCACTTTACCTTACATTTTGTTAAGAAACAAATATTTTTATTGCATCATAGGACACATATATTTTTTTTGGTGAACATCCTTTTTAGTGAAAAACAAACAAGGACAGATTCAGACTCTCTCCAACACCCAGCAGGTAATCACAATGAGAGAAAAACATCCATTAATAAAAAGATTCTACCTATCAACCTGATATCCAAGCATTCACATGGTTCAGTTAGTTATGTGTTGTAAATGCACAGTAAATGAATTACTTGGGTTTTTTTTCAGATCAGAGGTACAGCAAGGACAGCAGAATGAATGCAAAAAAAACAATCAAACAATCTTTAATAAGGTAATCATAAATTATAAGGTCCCCCTGCATAAATAAAGGATAAATAAATACATAAAAAATAGCAACATTGTGTGAGTCTGTTCTTTAAATAAAGTCCAATTATTGTGGCATAGAGTCATAGAGTCACTCGTGAGGATATCCACGCTCATGTGAGGATATTCACGACTATCCCGATAACGGAAATTCACCAAGATAAAATTATCTTGAGTGTTTTTATCGCGATTAAAAGATAAAATCATATATCCTCCCATCCCTAGTGCAGATACACTTAAGACTGACCTCACAACATTTCACCCAATAATCTCCACACGCATCATCAACCATCGTCATCATCAACAGCAGCAGCAGGGGAACAGGAAAACATCCCTCTCAGTGGTTCAGAAACCTCTGAGAAACCAATATACTTTCCCACTTCATCCATTGTCCCTATAAGAGCACTGGTTGGCTCCATGCAGGTTGGCTTGTCCTGAGACCAAGGCCTTCACAAGCCCATTGAACTTGTTGCCCTACAAAAACCCCATGAACTACTTCTTTAGGGGTCCGTTTCCACTCCAGTTGATAGTGTCACACTTCTTACCGTTATGTCTTTAGACACTGTTAGCTCCGGTCTTATTTCTTTGCATCAGGAGGACAGAAGGAACTCAAGGACTCCTTTGCCTACAATGCTGGCTTGCAGTCCCACTCTTTTAAGTCATGACCTTCATTGTGGTTATATTGTAAACCATCAATGGTCACGTAAGCTGGGACATCTCTATACACACTAAACTTTTCATCCTTACCATGATTAAACACCTGAATCTGCTTAGACAGGTAAAACTTGGATCTAGGTAAAACTAAACAGGATGCATTCCTTTCATTCCAAACAATTCCTCCCCCTGTGGAGGAACGGCTGCAGTACTATAGAGATGCTATGATGCAGAGATTGAGCAGTAAAAAGTGTGCTTTCTGCAATTGTTGCGTCTGTAACATCTGCTCACACTACACTGTGGCTGGGACTCTTTGTAGCCGTAATGCTTGTGGCCAGAGTTTTTTATTGGAAGCAGGGACCAAACTGTCCTGATTCGGATACTTTTATTATGATCAAAGCATGTATCATAAACCAGTGATTCTCAACCTTTTTCATATCAAGGACCCCTAATTTAGTCCACATTAGGGCCACAGAATTTTGGCTGTTGGACCCAAATCTGAAAATATTTTTTATTGTCAGATATGATTTTGTCCAGAACTCCATGACTATCTGTATTGTAGGTAGAGAGATAACAGAGAAACTATGATCAAAACAGTCATTCTTCTACATTCTCTAATGGTGTTCACTTCTTGTAAATGAAATAATGCTGAAGTTGAACGATTCATCAATTTGCTGGGGGACCCCCTGGAACCCCCTCAAGGACCCCTGGTGGTCCCCGGACCCCACGTTGAGAACCCCCGTCATAAACAATGGCCCTTCATTTGTTTTGCTCTGGGGGCAATGAGCCTAAATTATGATGCTCTTTTGATATCGCTTTTCTAGCCGTGGTGGAAATGTTGCTGGCAGTGGCCCACTATTTGACCTCTGACCTCAGCCAGCTCCTACTTTTCATTGGAGAACCCAGAAGCAGCCACAGAATCCATTCATCGTTAAGCGACTACAACATATGCAGGTAACAAATAGTTCTGAAGAAGTCTACACCGCCATGGCAGAAAGCACCCATAAATAATTCCCTCTATATTACGGTGACAGATAGGATCCTCCCAGCATCACAGCGGAGTCCAAAAGAAATCCAGCATTAATCACCTTCTGTCCACTTATTAAAGGGAAAGTTCACCCAAAAATGAAAATTCTGTCATCACCATCTACCTGTTCTTTAGAGTTTCAACTGGCATGAAGGTGAGTAGATGATGACAGGATTTTCATTTTTTGGGTGAACTACTCCTTTAATAAAGACAACCTAGCCCTCAACTCAAACTAAAATTATTTTTTTCCCAGAATACTTCACATGCCGGCTATCGTTTAGTCATTTTTTTTGACATTACCGGGACAGAGCTGTGAGCCGTGTCTTCCCATTACTCATCCGCTTCCTTAATGTTAGCGGTTACCTTTGCATTTAATGTGAGCCTGGCTGTAGATAGGCCAAGGGCAGAGGCTCGTCCTCCCCATCCTCCTACTTAAAGTACAGAGCCTCCTCCTCGAGAGACCTAGCCCCCCGGGGCCCGGAAAGAAGAGGCTCTGGGTTTCCGCAAGCGCGTACAGGTTCACAGCGGAGAACCGAGCCGCAAAGTCAAGAAAAGCTTTGTTGTTTTGCCTTTGAGGGTGTTTTTTTTTTTTTGGGGGGGGGGGTGACTTTGCAAGAAGAAAACAAGGCTTTGTTTATATGCTGTTCTGAAGCACAAAGCTAGTTATCGGAAGAGTCACAATACAGCTACTTAGACCGGTGGTTCTCAACGCGGGGTCCGGGGACCACCAGGGGGTCCTTGAGGGGGTTCCAGGGGGTCCCCAGCGAATTGATAAATTGTTAAACTCCACCATTACTTAATTTACAAGAAGTGAACACAATTTGAGAATGTAGAAGAATGACTGTTTTGATCCTAGTTTCTCTGTTATCTCTCTACCTAAAATACAGATAGTCATGGAATTCTAGACAAAATCATATCTGACGTTCAGATTTGGGTCTGAGAGACAAAATCTCATCAAATGGGGGGTCCGTGGCCCTAATGTGGACTAAATGAGGGGTCCTTGATATGAAAAAGGTTGAGACTCACTGACTTAGACACTCAAATGTCTACTTGAAACGACTTGAAAGTACCGCAGAAGTTGGGACATCACTTCTGCTTTTTTTCTCCTTTCGTCTAAATGGGAGTTTTGCTCGGCGGCTCTCTCGGCCCCTGGTCTAGAACCGAGAACACAAAAAAGCCTCCCCGGTCCCGGAGCCTCATCATCCGCCGGCCTCCGCTGAGAGTCTCTCCTGTTATAAATAGGCCAAGTGTTTCATTTTCTCCAGAGTTTCTCTTGCCGCACTGTGTTGTGTCACATCAATTATGGAGCGATGAGGAGCCCTCGCGCCTCCCGCACTCGTTCCATCTGCTTCACTGGGCACCGGACGGCATCGGGGACCATATATACGTCCTACTGTACTGTACTGTGCACTGCGGTACTGTACTGTCACGGTGAAGTCCGGCTTCCGCTGTCACATCTCCCATGACGCCACAGGTTACAGTCTTGGCTCTCTAGTTCTTGGCCTTGGGCGGGTGAATACTGATCAGACTGGAATTAGGAATTAGGAATAAATTGAGTGAAATTCCCCTTTAAGGACTTTGCTCAATAGCCACCAAGCCAAGGTATTAGGCTGCTGCTTGTATTTCTTATGCATTCCTTGCCATGAAAAAAACTACAAGAAATAGTGCAGTAGTAAAAGTTCCATCCCTCATACACAACAGCACTCTGCTATAAAACTATTAATAACCTATAAGTAGTGAAAAGCACATATATACAGTATTGTGCAAAAGTCTTAGGCACATGTAAAAGGAAAAAAGTAAAGTGAAGATGCTTTCAAAAATAATTCAATGAAGTTTGAAATGTTTCTAAATATCAAAAAATGTACTATAAAGAGCAGTCTACTGACACACTAATGCAGAAATAAAAATGAATAAACATCTAAGACACAATTTATGTAAAAACTCTTTGGTGCCTAACTACTGTATATATTCAACTTCCATTCTTCAAATGTGTAAGATTTGGCTTCGATTCAAATTGGATCTATGTATGATCTATGACAGTGGTTCTCAACGTGGGGTCCGGGGACCACCAGGGGTCCTTGAGGGGGTTCTGGGGGGGGGTCCCAAGCAAATTGATGGAATTGTGAAACTTCAGCATTATTTCATTTACAAGAAGTGAACACAATTAGAGAATGCAGAAGAATGTCTATTTGGATCATAGTTTCTCTGTTATCTCTCTACCTACAATACAGATAGTCATGGGATTCTGGACAAAATCATATCTGACAAGAAAAATATTCTCAGATTTGGGTCTGAGAGACAAAATCTCATCAAATGGGGGTCCGTGGCTTTAATGTGGACTAAATTAGGGTCTTCGTTGAGAATCACTGATCTATGAAATCTGAGCAACTGTGACAATTCGAGATATCGCTGTAATGACAGGGCTCACAAATCCTCTGAATCATCTAGGTTAGGCTACATCACATGCTGGCCTCAGCCCCCCCCCCCCCCCCCCCCAAAAGCGACAGAAAAAGCCAGTCTGGCTCGGTGACCGGTGCCGTGAAGACGCACTCACCGCTTCACGGCCAAATGTCAACCATCAGCTGTGCAGACGGAGGAGCACGGAAACAAGTACACGTCTTCCACCACCTCTGGCCACTGGATCGGCTGCCACACTCAAGAGACACAGACGCACATTTTTATCCCCAGCTATATACACTGTATCACAGTATCAGAGTCAGGCATCAGCTCAGACCCCGGAGCCTCCCCGGAGCAGGAGCCGGATCTGATTGCACCCATCTCTCTCTCTCTCTTCCAAGACCTCGACAACCTCAGCTTTTTGCGTCTTAGCATCTTACCTATAATAACCTACAGAATGGTGGCGGGTGCACCTCTCTATGATGATGACAGCGGCAACGCGGCAGCCGGCTTCAACAGCCACAGCCAGCCCCCCCCCCCACCCCCTCCCCTCCCCCTGTATCATCAGCATATTTCCACTGGTTAGATTTTTCTCCATCCCTCTCCACATCATAGCGAATAGGACCCGCTGACAGTCCCGAACAGCAGCTCCCGTGTGTGTGTGTGTGTGGCAAGACCTCTCCTTACCTGGCAAGCGGGCGAGATAATGGCTGCTGTCACTGTAGCTGACAGGCGGCGAAGTGTAATTTCTGCAGTATTCCGCACTTTGGTAGTACGCCGCATCCCGGTTCTTCATGTGCAGCGCCATCATCGCAGTCGCATCCCCTTCTGCCAACTTCTCTCCGACACCGAGCGGCCGAGGCAGGCTGACAGTCCCGACCATACGCACAGACGCTGCGCTTTCCACCGGGAGGGGTGGATGAGGGGTGAGGGGAGGGGGGGGGGGTTCCCGGGAAGAGTAAAGCAACGAGAGTGGAAATCACCAGCGAAAACTCACCCACGCAGAACCGGTAAAGACAACGTCATTAATTGTCTACACTAAATGTTGACTAATAAATTACCGAACGGAGAATCGGAACGCTCTAGAGAGATGAACGTGCCGGGGGGGGGGGGGGGGGGGGGGGGTTTCCAGTCCACCCTCCCGAGTTGGTACGGCCCATTTCCGATGCCACCGCTACTGATTTGCATGGGTGGCAATCATGACACATTGTACTAATATGTTACACCTCTGTGATACGCTCGGAGCCTCCCTACTGGCTATTTATGAATCTCAAATCAGCCGGGAAAACAGCCCGGCCTAGCGTGGCGCACTGTCGTGCACATTTTGATAACTTATGGAAAGGTAATTGCTCCCATAGTCAAAAAAATGAATTGAACCTGGATAGGCATAGCAATGGTAAACTACATTTACAATATAAAACAACAAAACAGTAATATAGGAAACACTCGTCTATAATTTAATAAGGCTAGGTGTAACCCCCCCCCCTCCCCCTTTAAAAAAATAAACAAAAAAAATGATGTCTCCAGTTATGTGTTATGTGTGTAAGGGCGTGATATTCTGTATGCCTGTGATGAATGTTCATCTATGGTTTTGATTAAAACAAAACATATTTTCAGACTCTGTGTGTGTGTGTGTGTGTGTGTGCGTGTGTGTGTGTGTGTGTGAGAGAGAGAGAGAGAGAGAGAGAGAGAGAGTGAGAGTGAGAGTGAGAGAGAGAGAGAGAGAGAGGGAAAGGGAAAGGGAGAGAGGGGCAGGGAGGGTGCGTGCGTGCGTGCGTGCGTGCGCGCGCCCACACAGCGTGGCTGCATTGTCGCAAGAGGACAGGCTGGTTGTCCAGTCGGCTCGTAACCCAACTAGTCACAACAACCTCAGGTAGAAGCCATCCGACTGGACATGCGGGTTTGTCTGTGTTTTCTCTAGACATATAGTTTACAACGCAGAGTGCAAGAGGATTTATTGTTTCTATGGAGTAACGGTTGCTGTCAAGGCTGGCTGGTACGCAGAGTGGCAGACGACAAACAGCCTCCTTCACCCCGGCGCCGGGAGCCACCAGCCGGGCGCTGGGTACCGAAGAGGTTGGCTAGCTACTAGCTAGCTAACTGGCGTTAGCTGGAGAGCCTGTCACATCATCATCTTCAACCATTTCGCTGTATTGACGCCAACAGGTCAGCTACTCTCAAACGACGTCTGTTTCTTTCAGCGGACAAAGAGCTTGTTTTGAATGTTAGGGATATGTTTGCCATTGTTAAAGTAACAAGGGAACGACAAGCTAACCATAGCCGTTAGCTAGTGGGCTAACGAGCTAGCTAATGTTAACCATTATCCAAACTGGTAGATAATGTTAACGTAAGCAGCCGTGAGATGTCTGTGGTTAGACAGGACAAAAATGACTAGAATTGGTTAACTAATTGCAGCTTAATTTTTTCGCAGTCGTTTGAAAATTGTCCAAAAAGTCACTGTGTTATTGTAGCTGTCATCTCTGAACTGTCATTGCCCTCCCCGTAGCTAGCCTGCTGCTAATTACTGTGAATTCTACTTTGACACATGCAGTGAGAGTGTATATCATGATGTTGTTGTTTTTTTCCCCTTTCCTTTCCTCCCAACATATACACATTTCAGTGACAGCGCGAGGATGGATTGAAACATGAAGGGTGGAACTGTCACATCATCAAAATAGGGGAGCTTCTCTCTTAGGTATGCATCACAGATTCTCCTCTCTCCACCATCTGATTCATACGCCAATGACTGTCCAGCAAATACACTTTATCCCCTGTTTTCCTTTTTTTTTTTTTTGCAATTGACAGCTGGCACCGCAGAACTTGTTTCAAGCACCGAACAAAAGCAATGAAATGAAAGCTTTTCTCATGTTTAATATCTTTCAGATGGGCTACAGGGTTTATTCATGAAACCACTGTGTTGTCCAATGTGACACAATTGACCAACCATTCTGTTAACCACACAGAGATTGCGTCGCACAGACTGAGCCTCCCTTTGATGTTACAATCTGCCATTTGCTAGACTAGTTGTGTAGTTGCGTTTCAGCATTCAAAGCAGGCTTGTGTCTAGGCCAATGTTTCCTCACTCCCCACATCCTGTGCTGTGAGGAAGCTTCCTCTTCTGTCCCTTAGTGGTTAGCTGCATCCTGATCGGGGTCACAGATTAGGGCACTGCTCAGCGGGTGATTTGTTCCAACGCGGGGTTGTCGTTTTTTTTTCTTTTCTATTCTTGCTTTTTCTTTTTGTACACACTGTGCTCCCATTCATTCATTCGAAGATTGTTTTTTTCCATTGTTTTTTTTTTTTTTTTTGCATTTCTGTCTTGATCCCACCTCTAAAAATCTTAACAAGGTGGGTAGTGAGGGGAGGTAAAGTGCTATTTTTATTAAGTTTGAGGATGAATTTCAGAATGTATGCTATCCCCCTCTTGTTCTTTCTGGTACTGCTTGGAACTCCAGCTTAAATCAGATTTTTTTTTGCCCTGAAATGTAGCCAGGCCTAATAATTCATGCCATCTTTCTCACCATCGCGTTATTTCGTCATAGTTTGCACGCGAGATCGTCAATTCTGTTCACACAACAACATCTTTTCCAAAGCTGTAAATATATTATAACACATGCAGTCCAGGGACAAGTGGAAAATAGAATGATCAAAGTCATAGAGTTGTCTGAAATGCTCTAATTGGAGGACTCTAGGTCGATGGTTCTCAACGAGGGGTCCGGGGACCACCAGGGGTCCCTGAGAGGGTTCCAGGGGGTCCCCAGCAAATTGATGAATAAAAAAACTTCACCATTATTTCATTTACAAGAAGTGAACACAATTAGAGAATGTAGAAGAATGACTATTTTGATCCTAGTTTCTCTGTTATCTCTCTACCTACAATACAGATAGTCATGGGATTCTGGACAAAATCATATCTGACAATAAAAATGTTCTCAGAGTTGGGTCCAACAGCCACAATTCTCAACAAATGGGGGTCTGTGGCCCTAATGTGGACTAAATTAGGGGTCCTTGATATGAAAAAGGTTGAGAATCACTGCTCTAGGTGACATATGAAGGCAAGGGATTACTATGCTCCATGTGTGAGTAAGCAGAAGGCAGGAGAATCTCTTGCTCAGTCATATTCTCTCCGGTCTGCTCGGTGTCCAATAACCTCGGCGAGTGTACAGTAGTAGGAGAATCCAACAGGACATGTGGACACACACACACACACACACACACACGCAACCACACTCTCACACCAGCCAGCTTACTTCCAGGCAGTGTGTTACTCCATAATACAGTTGTCGTGTGACTCACAGTGTGACTAAACGAGCCTGGCTATCTCTCCGTGCGGCGGGACACCGGAGAAGAAGCAAACAAAGCACTTCCATTCCTGAGAGTTGTTTATGGCCATGTGTCGGCTGAAGTTCAAACCGAGGCGCGATGTCGTAATTTCCTAAGAGCCCCCCCCCCCCCGCTTGACACGAGTTTCGTTCCCATCGCTGTGTCACAATCCCCCTAGTTGAGTCACTGTGGTGTTATTGTGTTTGAGAGCGGCGGGCCCGAGCCATCCATCCCGAAAGAGTTGTGCCACTGAGGTCCCCCGTGACCCATTTATTTCCCAGCGCTTCACGACAGAAAGTTCAATGAGCTGATGTCGACCAGCCATAACAGACAGTCCGGCCAGCGAGCAGCGTCTTGGCTAACGTTCCTTCGTGAGAATTTTTGTGTTCCAGAAAAGAAAACGGCTGGATGACTGGAGGTTTTCTGGAAATGTTCCTGACCCCGCAGTGTCGCAACCGTTAGGCAGAAGGCCGTGCGGTGGATTTAGGTTCGCATGGAGGACTGGCTTAGCGTGTGGGGCCGTTAACCGCTGGCATTGATTCAGCCCTGCTGGTTCCTCTTGACCAGGGAGAAGCCAGCAGTGTGGTGAATGTTGAGAGAGGCTAGGTTAGGTTAGCTCCCGCCACATGCTGCAAAGGTCAGTGTCCATTTAGGGCTGCAGCTAACGATTATTTTCACTGTCGATTATTTTCTGGATTAATCGATTAGTTGTTTGGTCTTTAAAATGTCAGAAAATGTGGATCAGTGTTTCCCAAAGCCCAAGATGACGTCCTCAAACGTCTTGTTTTGTCCACAACCCAAAGATATTCAGTTTACTGTCATAGAGGAGGAAAGAAACCAGAAAATATTCACATTTAAGAAGCTGGAATCCGAGAATTTTGACTTATTTTTCTTAAAAAATTACTCAAACTGATTAATCGATTATAAAATAGTTGGCGATTAATTTAATAATTGACAACTAATCGATTAATCAATTAATCGTTGCAGCTCTAGTCCATATATTATTAATCTTTCATGCTTTGTTTTAAAAGGCCTGTTTGGATCATCCGGAGATGCCTCTGTCCTCCGGTTTAGGTTCTGTTTCTGTTTTTATGGCATTTCTTACATAGTATACAGGTGAGGACAGGGCTCTTCAGTATAGACAGAAATAATATTACTTTTTATTTGCTGAATACAGTGATACGAATTGCATTTCACAGGGATACACCTTTCTGTAAATTCTTTTTAAGGCCTTAAAAGATGTAAAAAAAAATCGGAGGGGGGTTGAGCTGCACATTTTTCTGCTCAGTTTGAATAAAATGTTATGCAACTTGATTTGTAGGCCATAGTTTCTGCACAGCACAAGAAGACCTTGTTTACAAAGCTGTGTGGAAAACCTCTCCCTCCAAGAAACATATGGCATCCTTTTGCACTTTTAAAATCGCTGTAGAAAGATGGGGTGGCATGTGATGAAGGTCTGGAAGATAAAGGTGCTGGATTTGAACCCAAAAATGTTCATATCAAGGACCCCTAGTTTAGTCCACATTAGGGCCACGGACCCCTTTTTGATGAGATTTTGTCTCTCTGACCCAAATCTGAGAATATTTTTACTGTTAGATATGATTTTGTCCAGAATTCCGTGACTGTCTGTATTGTAGGGAGAGACATAACAGAGAAACTATGATCAAAACAGTCATTCTTCTACATTCTCTAACTTCTTGTAAATGAAATGCTGAAGTTGAACGATTCATCGATTTGCTGGGGACCCCCTGGGACGCCCTCAAGGACCCCTGGTGGCCCCCCCGGACCCCACGTTGAGAACCACCGCTCTAGACTTACCAGATAGGCGCTTTAGCCGGCTGAACTCCCCAAAAAGACACCGACTTCTCTCTGTCTTTTATATTTAGTGTCAAGCGTCAACAAGTCGAGTCAAAAGTTTTCTATATCCAGCAAGGAAAATATGGTGTGAGTGGGTAAGGATGCTTTCTCAGATTGTTTAGGATCTGAAGAGAGAGTCTGTCAGTTTGTCCTGTTCCTTCAAAGGCAGGGTTTCCCCGAGAATCTTTCACACACAGTGGCACCGCTTTATCATTAGGGACAGTAAAATTATATTCCTACTGAAGTAGGGCTGGGCGATAATTCAATATTATCGTTTATCGTCTTTCAGTGGAATCGTATCGTGATGATATGAAGATATTTTGATATCGTGACACACATTTCTGCTGTCTGAATTGATGACGACAAGCAAATTTTACTTAAAATCTCTCATAAAATGAGGTATGGTAGGAATATTATTTGAATATTTCTGTTTTGTTTGACATCACACCTAACATCACCATTCGGTTCAATGAGATGAACATTCATTTGATTATTTAACGTGATTTTGCATACATGAACCATATCGTGATATATATTGATATCGAGAAAAATCCTTATGATTATCATGATAGTGATTTCAACCATATCGCCCAGCCCTATACTGAAGTATGAATTCCAAATTCAAGGACCAGAATTTTTGGTGCTGTAAAAAGTAGGAGGCAGTGCTGTTGCAGGGATTGGATATAGAAGGCATAATAGAAAGTCCAGCATTATACGGTACATTTTATGATACCAAACAGACACAAATCTGCATCAAGGAGCGGAATTCTTTTTGTTTTCCTCCAAGAGACCGCTGGGAAACTATCTGAGTCAATGTGAAGTGAGCGGACAGATAAAGTTATGGATTTCATTTCAGTTGAAAGTGGCTTGTACAACAATTTTGTCAAGGTGTAAAACCGCCTCCGAGACATGTGGCCCACGTTTCTGTTAAGACGCTACTCCGGGGACACAGAGAGAAACCTCCCAGCCAGGCCTTAAGACAGTTTTACCCGTGTTGTTGTGTTTTTTTTTTGGCAAGGCATGTCAGGCTTTCATACTCCAGTGCGGGATTTAGCTTGCACATGCACACCAGGCCGCTCAGATGGAATATATTCACTTGGCAACTACCTACAAACTGCTTGTTTCTTTGCATGCACAGCACCCAGCATTTTTGAGGATGTGCACGGGTGCTTCCCTCCACTTTGTGTGGGCGTAAACTAGTGTTTTATTTTATTTTATAATTTTTTTTTAATCAAAACATAATTGAGAAGACAATAATACAATAACCAAGACAATAAAGTAAAACATTAAAAACACTAAATCAAACAGTGCTCTCTGCCAGCCTTTAACTGTTGGTACTTTGTCATTAATCCACTGTAACAGAATGTTTTTCCTTGATACAATATAATCTTTTTTTATTAATTGATTTTATACCCTTGGTTGGAAGGCCCAGTATCAAAGACACTGGGTCCAGTTCCAATTCTAAACCCAATATTTTTTCCATTTCATTTAACACACTGGACCAATATAGTTGCAATTTACGACAAGACCAGAAACAGTGGGTTAAAGTACCGATATCCGTTTTATATTTAAGGCACCTGCTCTGTTACGATTACAAACTGAAACTGAGTTTGCATGTCTCCAAATATCTTCCCAATCTTCATTATTAATTTTGATAGATTGCTCTTTCTCCCATTTGCCCTTACGTCCCTCTTTACCCACAGATGAGACTGAACATAAGGTTTTATAACACAGACTCATTGCTAATTTTCTGGTTGTATGAAATAATATTCTTTCAATAGGTGATGGTTCGGGATTGTTAATTAACGTTGTGCTATATATTATGTAGTGTAACTAGTGTTTTCTGATGACGTATGCATTACGTCTTTGTACCAGGATTGCATAATGTTGTCTACAGGGGAAAAAAACATGAAGTCATGCTTTTGACTACTGATGTTTGTAGCCTTCCTTTGTTTCCCTGATCAGAGGGGAAATGCTACTGTGCAGAAGCAAAGGCCTACAGACTAAATTCAAAGTAAAATCATAAGCATTACTGTCATTTTTTTTTTCTGCCAAATTTTGAAAGGTTATTTTTTTTTTCCAGCCTGTGCTTTACTCTGTGAGCTTGATACTAGTGCTAGTATTTGTGTTGCCTTTCAGGTTGTGCTCTGCAGCTGATCTGTGTGAGTGGGCTGGAGGACAGAGAGGAAGATGCCTCCCAGGCCGTCCTCAGGGGAGCTATGGGGCATCCACCTGATGCCTCCCAGGTACGTCACGCTAAATTCTCTTTGGGATGCAAATGCACTGTCTAGTTGTTTTTTTTATATTCCCATTTGTACATACTGTATGTACGATTAGGACAATTAGAAGCCTAAATTGGAAAAATCATAGATGCTCTGATGAAGGCATACATGCTGAAATGCATTGACCTGATGTTAGCCATTAATAAAATGATGGTATAATTGAGATGAAGTATATATCCTGTTTTGTTTAATAAGCTCTTGGGAGTGCAGCCAGTTCCATGTTTTTTCATAGATTTGTTGCCAAAAGTCAGATTGTAGTTTTTGGCAGAGCAACCGACCAGAAAAAGGTTATGCAAGGAGGCACACCTGCTACATGTTTTTCACTTGGAAAAATCACAGTCAACCAGTGAACAATATATTAAATGCCATATTTGTAAAAATGATTTTATTACTTTTCATGAGAAATATGCAAGAATGATAGTTTGTCTGATATTGGTTAAACTTCCTAAATGTATTAATATTAAAGTAGCCTAAGATATTTCCATGAGTTGGCAAATGAAGGCCTATCTCCAGTTTTTGTCCAAAATAATTGCCCGAGTCATTTTGTCTTTTTGGTTGTAGCAATTGAATAACATTGAATTTTTAATGTTATGTCTTTTATTATCATTTTTCAACTTTCATATTCATTTTTCTTTGTATGCTTTTGGACTAAGTTTTATTTTTTATTTTTTTAAACAATATGTTTTATTGGTTTTAGTATTTTACACATAATACACATAAAAACACAAAATTATCAAGTGTGATAAACATAAATTCAACAACAAAAACAGACAAAACAAACCAAAAAATCTACAAAAACACATCAAAATCAAGCAGCAATATACAGCACCCTTATTTTAACTGCACATTCTCATTCTCCAGGAAATCTAGTAGTGGAGTCCATATTTCTGCAAAATCATTCGCTCTTCCCCTGGATATATGTGTCATTTTCTCTAGAACAAGACAAGACGCCATCTCTTTTATCCATGCGTGTATAGAAGGTGCATCAACCTTTTTCCCGAAGAAGACCGAAGTCTTATCAATAATGAATTGTTTCATGGTGATTATCACCGCAGGATCCTGGTGGACTGTCTGCTGCCCAACGGGATGATCCTGACCCTGGAGTGTCTCCGCGAGGCCACGCTCATCACCATCAAACACGAGCTGTTCAAGGAGGCCAGGAAGTACCCCCTCCACCACCTGCTGCAGGAGGAGACTTCCTACATCTTTGTCAGCGTCACGCAGGTAAGGGGAGCTCGGGGTGGGGGTGGGGGGGGGGGGGGGGGAGAAGAAAAAGGTGGAATAGTCTTTGTTTTTCCGCCTGCAGGAAGCGGAGCGGGAGGAGTTCTACGACGAGACCCGCAGGCTGTGTGACCTCCGCCTCTTCCAGCCCTTCCTCAAGGTCATCGAGCCGGTCGGCAACCGAGAAGAGAAGATCCTCAACAGAGAGATCGGTGAGAGCCCCTTCTCTTCTACTGCCACTGGGTCTGTTCTGTTCTGTTCTGTTCTCTTCTGTTCTCTTCTGTTCTGTTCTGTTCTGTTCTCTTCTCTTCTCTTCTCTTCTCTTCTCTTCTCTTCTCTTCTCTTCTCTTCATCTCTTCTAGTGCCATTGGGTCTGGTCTTTCTTTTCTTCTCTTCTCTTCTCTTCTCTTCTCTTCTCGTCTCTCCATCTCTTCTACTGCCACTGGGTCTGGTCTTCTCTTCTGTTCTCTTCTGTTCTCTTCTCTTCTCTTCTCTTCTCTTCTCTTCTCTTCTCTTCTCTTCTCTTCTCTTCTCTTCTCCTTTCTTCTTCTCTTCTCTTTTCTTCTTTCCTCTCTTCATCTCTTCTAATGCCATTGGGTCTGGTCTCTCTTCTCTTCTCTTCTCTTCTTTCCTCTCTTCATCTCTTCTAGTGCCATTGGGTCTGGTCTCTCTTCTCTTCTCTTCTCTTCTCTTCTCTTCTCTTCTCTTCTCTTCTCTTCTCTTCTCTTCTCTTCTCTTCTCTTCTCTTCTCTTCTCTTCTCTTCTTTCCTCTCTTCATCTCTTCTAGTGCCATTGGGTCTGGTCTCTTTTCTCTTGTCTTCTCGTCTCCTCTTTTCTTCTCTTCTCTTCTCTTCTCTTCTCTTCTCTTCTCTTCTCTTCTCTTCTCTTCTCTTCTCTTCTCGTCTCTTCTCTTTTCTTTTCTTCTTCTCTTCTCTTCCCTTCTCTTCTTTCCTCTCTTCATCTCTTCTAATGCCATTGGGTCTGGTCTTTCTTCTCTTCTCTTCTCTATTCTTCTCTTCTCTTCTCTTCTCTTCTCTTCTCTTCTCTTCTCTTCTCTTCTCTTCTCTTCTCTTCTCTTCTCTTCTCTTCTCTTCTCTTCTCTTCTCCTCTTCTCTTTTCTTTTCTTCTTTCCTCTTCTTCTTTCCTCTTCATCTCTTCTACTGCCATTGGGTCTGGTCTCTCTTTTCTTCTCTTCTCTTCTCTTCTCTTCTCTTCTCTTTTCTTCTTTCCTCTCTTCATCTCTTCTAATGCCATTGGGTCTGGTCTCTCTTTTATTCTCTTCTCTTCTCTTCTCTTCTCTATTCTTCTCTTCTCTTCTCTTCTCTCTTTTCTTCTCTTCTCTTCTCTTCTCTTCTCTTCTCTTTTCTTCTTTCCCCTCTTCATCTCTTCTACTGCCATTGGGTCTGGTCTCTCTTTTCTTCTCTTCTCTTCTCTTCTCTTCTCTCTTCCCTAAATAGGTGGTAATTTATAGAGGGATCTCAAAACAGCTGTGTTTATTTACAAAAAATATATATATGGAGAAAATCTAATTTGTTGCTAATATTTCATGTGAAATACCCAATAAGAAAAAAAGAAAGAAGAGACAGAAATGGCAAAAGATAATTAATAAAAGCCTCAGTAAATGACTAGCTATTTTTTATTAAGAAGCAGCATGTCCGGTTTGTGCTTGGTGTACTTCACACAGCTGGGTTCCAAAGTAGCTAAATATTATAATATCTCAAAATTGACCAATCCAGCCAAAATTGCCTTAAAAGACAGTGAAAAACATTGTGCTTCCCTGCGTGTCGTGTCAGGTTTTGCCATCGGCATGCCGGTGTGCGAGTTCGACCTGGTGAAGGACCCCGAGGTGCAGGACTTCAGGCGGAACATCCTGAACGTCTGCAAAGACTCCGTGGAGCTGAGGGACGCCAACGGGCCCCACAGCCGAGCGCTGTACGTCTACCCGCCCAACATCGAGTCCACACAGGAGCTCCCCAAACACATCTACAGCAAACTGGACAAAGGTAGGTAGGCAAATGGAGGAAATGATGATGATGATGAGGAAATGAGAACAGAAAAACAAGCAGTGAGAACTTTAGCCCGTTGACAATACTGGATCATCACAAGCCAGGTTTAAAAATGGCTAAGAACCAATGAATGTGATCGATGTGCTATTAGTGTGAAGCCATTGTCTTAAGAACAATACTTGGAGAAGTAGCGGAGAGTAATCAATATCATAGCAAAAGAGGCAGAAGAGCTAGGCTATTGTTTCTGGGTCTTTTTTTTGTTTTGCTGCTTAAGAAAGAAATCGATTTATTGATTCTTTTTTTCCCCTCAGCCTCCATGTCACTCTCTTTTCTCTCTTTCTCTCTCTCTCTCTGTAGGTCAGATTATTGTAGTGATCTGGGTGATTGTTTCTCCCAACAATGACAAACAGAAGTACACTCTGAAGATCAACCACGACTGTGTGCCTGAACAGGTGGGGCGGATTTGCACTGATGAGAAAACAGAGAATTGTCAAAAAAGATGAAATATTAATTGACATGCATACATACATGCTAGGGCTGGGCGATATGGTTGAAATCAATATCATGATAATCAGGGATTTTTCTCGATATCAGTATATTACAATATGGTTCATGTATGCAAAATCACGTTAAATAATCAAATTAATGTTCATCTCATTGAACCGAATGGTAATGTTAGGTGTGATGTCAAACAAAACAGAAATATTCAAACAATATTCCTACCATACCTCGTTTTATGAGAGTTTTTAAGTAAAATTTGCTTGTCATCATCAATTCAGACAGCAGAAATGTGTGTCACGATATTAAAATATCTTCATATCATCACGATATGATTCCACTGAAAGACGATAAACGATAATATTGAATTATCGCCCAGCCCTAATACATGCTATAACTAAAAGACCACATAAGCTGATAAATTAGTAATAAGTAACGTTGTCTGCCAGATATCACTTATAGTAGCAGATCCTAAAATCATGTATTGGTTTGGCCCAACTCTCTAATGCAGTCCATATTAAACCTTTACAGCCTGGGAACACAAATGAGAAATTTAGTCCCTCAGTGAGTCAGGCTTACTAAAAAATATTACTAATGTTGTCAATCGGGAACTGTCCCACCGCCATTTTGGGTCCACAGTCCACATGCTAAGAAATCAGCCTCTAATGTATACGTGCCCGTATCTGCGTCCTAAAGGTGATCGCCGAGGCCATCCGCAAGAAGACCCGCAGCATGCTGCTGTCCCCAGAGCAGCTAAAGATGTGTGTCCAGGAATACCAGGGCAAATACATCCTTAAAGTCTGCGGCTGTGACGAGTACCTGCTGGAAAAGTACCCCATCAGCCAGTATAAGGTAAGAGGGAGGCACAGACACACACACACACACACACATATATATAGATGTCTTAGAGGGAACCATCTTCAAAGTCTGGAGAGAAATCCCTATGAGCCAGACCAGCGTAGGAGATACACATGAGTCAATGTTTTCTCTGCATTCACTCAGCAGCTGCTAGAAAATGCCCAAGCTGACCGAGTCTATCACTTGGTGCGGACTTTCTGTCTCTCTCTCTCTCTCTTTCATTCCCTCTCTTCTGTCTCTCTCCCCTTCCAGTACATCCGCAGTTGCATCATGCTGGGCAGGATGCCTAACCTGATGCTAATGGCTAAGGACAGCTTGTACACCCAGTTGCCCATAGATACCTTTGTGATGCCGTCGTACTCGCGCCGCATCTCCACGGCAACGGCCTATATGAACGGCGAGGCGGCCGCCAAGTCGCTGTGGACCATCAACGGCACCCTCCGGATACGGGTCCTCTGCGCCACCTACGTGAACGTCAACATACGGGACATAGACAAGGTGGGGAACACACACACACAAGAAACAAAGCTGTTATGGTGTTCTGAGATATCGCTGTAGTGTTAAGGTAGCACAATACTCTAATGCTCTTATTGTTCTAGTCTTTATTCTTAATTTGACTTGTGTCTTCCTTCTCTTCTCTGTAGATCTATGTGAGGACAGGCATCTACCACGGAGGAGAGCAGATGTGTGATAACGTCAACACACAGCGAGTCCCGTGCTCTAACCCCAGGTAATTAATGAATTTTACTGCAGCATCCCTTTAATACAGTGGTTCTCAACCAGTGGACCCAAATCTGAGAATATTTTTATTGTCAGATATGATTTTGTCCAGAATCCCATGACTATCTGTACTGTAGGTAGAGAGATAACAGTGAAACTATGATAAAAAAAGTCATTCTAAAATGACAAAATAATGAAGTTTAACAATTCATCAATTTGCTGGGGACCCCCTGGAATGCCCTCAAGGACCCCCTGGTGGTCCCCGGACCCCACGTTGAGAACCACTGCTTTAATACACCTTTTAATTCAGTGCCGTGTCCCAGTCATACAGCACCGTTCAATCCACTGCAGGCTAACAGTGCTAGACACAGGCTTGAGTTAAAGGATAGTGCCAGTGTCATTTTCTTTTTTCCCTATCACCATTAATGCCCACAAAGAGGCTAAACCCAGCAGTGTGTTTGCCACAGTCAGAAGCTATGACTGTCAGTTGTACTGCAGGTTAGCCTTACCTCCCAGCAGTCACTGGCTCCCATTGTTTTCCAAAATCCATTATAAACAGCTCGCAGAGACATTCTGCTGCATCGCCGCACGTAATCCATCATTTTAATGAGACGACTATTGTGATTTTTCCTAACATGATTCTTTCCTAACGTAACGCCACGATCGCCGCAGTCGCAATCCTGTCAAAAGCAGTTCCATTCCGCGAGATCTGAATGTGAAACAGATCATTGTGCTGTCTCCGGCTAGACGTTGCCCTCCACTCCGTCTTTAAGTCTCCCTCTAGTGACCTCATGACCCCGATTCAAATCGCTAAGGTTCCTGAAAACAAGCATCTCAGAAAGCGGCGTGTGATTTATCTCCACCAGTCACAATCCCAGTTAAAATGACTGGTGCTCAACAGGGGAATCAGGGCAGGGATGCACAGCTATGCCTTTTAGACTCTTCGTAGGCATTAAAGTCCCACTGAAACGGAAGTTAGAGCGTCTTTAGCTTCTGTACTGTGACGTATTTCCCAGTGAAACAGAATATTTGAGTGGTGTACAGTTACAAGAGGGATTTAAATCAAATCCTTCGCATTTGATTGGACCGCTAAACAGTGGGCGGGGCTTAGAGTTCAGCGCGATGCGGAGCTACAGAGAGAAGCTGAGCTACAGAGGACTGTTGGCTCCACACACACCAGGTTGAAGAATGATTGATGGGTGGATGTCATGATATTATTGGTTGAAATTGGTTGGTTCATGCTTACGTAAGCACACAGCATATTTTGTTTTACAGGAAGAAAACATGATTGGGTTTTGATATAAGAATACAAAGAAATAGATTTTTTGTATTTTTTTTGGCATATATTGTTAAATAGGTGCACAATATGACCGGGGATGTGATCTAAAAAGGTTAAAAATGCATTTTTCATTTACTGGTATTATTATTATTACTGGTATTATTCTTTTAAGAGTTTAGTGCTGGCTAGTAGCACTAAACTACTGTGTTATATTACTGTAAATCCCCATATCTCTGTGCTTTTATACACTTCTGGAGAGGTAAAATGATTACTTTTGGTGGAACGGCATTGAGGGATCTGGATGTTTTTTGTTTATGCCCCCAGTGAAATACATGTCACTTTCTTGGACTACATTCTGATGCTACAAGTACATGCCAACTCAGTGTAATGGCTGTGTTTGTATTTGTTGTGAGCATTCGATATTCTATCAGGAAGCTCAGTGATTTTGAGTGTCACAACTGTTGTAGATCCACTTTACGGGTGGAAGCGGCTAGGTGTTGCCCAACGTCTCATATTGTCTCCTATGTCCTGTGTCGGCCCATGTCTCACATATTCTCTCTCTCTCTGTACCCCCTCCTCCTCCCTCTGTCTCTGCAGGTGGAACGAGTGGCTCACCTACGACATGTACATCCCAGACATCCCCCGCGCTGCCCGACTATGCCTCTCCATCTGTTCTGTCAAGGGCAGGAAGGGGGCCAAGGAGGTAAGATGGGAGGACGAGGAAGAAGCCCTCGCAGTTTCATTTTCAAACTGGCCGCAGACGGTGGGGAGGTGACGAGGAATGATGTGGTCAAGCCTCTGTGTGAATCAGTTTGACCAGCTTGTCTCTTTGTAGGGGTGTTGGGGTTGATGTGTTTTGATACATTGTGGGCGGTGCTGGAGTTCCAGACTTTGGTGTCATGCAGCAACAGTGTTTTGATTAGGATAACATCCAACAGAGAAATATAACCAACTATATATCAGTATTAATTTTGACAAGAATTTTAAATTTAGTTTTAGTCTTAGTCGCTTACTGAAAATTGTAGTTGGTTTAAAGTCACATTTTAGTCTTTTTTTTTGTTTTGTTTTAGTCAAGTGGAACTCAGTTTTAATTTTAGTCTAATTTTAGTCAGTTTTAATTTTAGACTAATTTTAGTCAATGTCTTAGTCATAATTTTCTCAGACAGTTTCATGATACTGTAATGGATTTTGCTGAAGGATATTTCTCCTGGCTGTAAAAATTCCAATGAGAAGTAAGCATGCCTTGAACTATGTGTTTAGTCATCTAGGCTGAGAATGTGTTACTGACTTACCGTACTTCTTTCATATATCATATAAAAATGACTGCCACAATATATTTTTTTTCCCACTCTTTAATTGTAGAACGTGTAGCGCATTGATTCGCTCAGCCCCTAATTGCTCTGCGTACTCTCTCTCTCGCTCTCTCTCTCTCTGTATCTCGCTCTCTCTCTCTGTCGCTCACTCTCTCTCTGTCTCTTGCTCTCTCTCTCTCTGTATCTCGCTCTCTCTCTCTGTCGCTCGCTCGTTCGCTCACCAGGGGCCGCGAGAATTTGACTTGCACTTGCAGATAAATGATTGGTTAAAAAGGAAAACAGCCAGTGCTTTGAGGTTGTCCGCCCGAATCTTTACTGGTCAGGGCATAATGAACAGAGATTTCATCGTAATTTTTGTTGTCAATATTTTTACGTCATTTACGTTGTCGTTACAATTTAGTCATGAAATAAAATTACGTCAACGAATACTTATCGTCAAAACTTTCATTGACAAAATTAACACCGTTATACATTCTCATGCTAATTTTGTAATGTATAACTGCATTTTGTTTTGCTATCAAAGAACAACTCACACATCACACACTATTGTTATCCAAATTCGATGGGCTAGAATCACGTAGTAAAATGTAATATTTCAATTCCAATTAAATAATTTCTCTAGAAATAAACTAGAAAACTAGAAAATGTGCTCAGTAGAGCACAGACCTCCGCCATGTTTGACAACACCGTGCAAGGAAGAAGGACATAAGTAGGAAAAAGAGGAGGCACAAAAATCTGATCAGCTGATGGTCAGTGATGCCAAAAGTTAGTTGACCGCTGCAATGTCGGCCAAGTCTGTCAGGTTGACTGGCTCAGTCTGATAGAATGGACTTCTGGTGAGTTGAGGATTGAGTTGACACCAGTCTGAACGCACTCAGTGTTTACACAGCAGAGCAGATATGAACCTATGTCAGCCAAAGGACAATACTGTGTGACCAACGGGGGTATTTAAGTGTATCATGTCGCAGACAGTGGGCATACTGCAGTTAAAACAGGCAGCAGGCTGGCTCATAGCAGATCACCTTCACACATCTCTATCTTTAATTCAACACTGACATGCTAGCCCATCCACTGCGGGCTTTTTTTTTTTGTGCGTCTAGGTGACTTTATGCCCCCGCCTCAGTCTGTGTGCGTATACGTGTCCAGGTTGAATGGGAGCCGCGGTATCGTCTTTGGCTCTGTTTAATTACTAATCAGTCAAGGGCACCGTGGCAGACGGCATAGAAACGTAATCAACAGATGGGACTTTTCCGTTCAAGTCAGAAGGAACTAAATATCTTTGCCTTGTGCATGCCATATCGATGCCACGCTGTGAAAGGGGTTAAGTGTGTTTTCTCTAAGTCACATTACAGTATTTGCACTTCAGACTTGCGAGCGCCTCATTTAAAGTCATTTCAGCTTTTTCATATGAATAAATGTTTGTCTCGCTACACTCTTTTGCCAGTTGATACTATAGAGTAGTGATTCATCCTATAGCCAGTTCACGAAACACGGAACTCTTATGCTCTTCCGCACAAGAAGTGATGCGTTTTAGGTTTCCAGCAGCAGCAACAGCGGTTTGCTTGGAATAAATAGAAGAACAGATTAGTTGGCATGAGCAGTGATAACCACCATGGCCAAGAAAAGAGCGCCACCTACAGCGCCTTGATTTCATATAATTAGTGTGTCGCAAAATACGTTTTTTAAGCAAATAGCATTAAAAAAAAGTGCCAAAGCAGCAGAAATGGCTTATTGATTAGAATGATTATTGCAGTAGAATTATCATCTTTTTTTTTTTTTTTATAATTGCCGTGGATTTTCACTCATAAATGCGCCCGAACCAACAACCGACCCAAACAATATTTACTAGAAATTTTTGAAATTACTAGAAATTACACAAAGTCTGCAATTGAGAGTGAAGTCTATGCAGCAGGGATGTACTGTAATACTGAAACTATGCCTGGTAGTGTTCAGACCTCAGACTTATGTTAACAGACAGAGCACAGACCGCTTTCCTCGCCTTTCTCCTGTCTTTGTCTAAGAAACATACACATGTAACTTAAGTCAGCCAACTGCCAATCACAGCCCAAATCCTGCACAATCCTCCCTTTTACTTTGGGGCTCGGTCACTCATTGCTTTGTTTAAAAAGAAAGTAAAAAGGTTTAGCATCTTTTAGATAATGACTTCAAATGACATCATGAAAAGAAGGCCTTGTCGAGATGTCTTTCTCCAGTAACCTCTGTGTGTAAAAGTGTGTGTGTGTGTGTGTGTGTGCACGCGTTGGGTCTGATACTGTTAACAGACACCCAGGCTGATTGATCCGTCCTCCATTCCCTTCTGGCAGGGACAAGCTGAAAGAGAAAGAGGTGTATGTGTGTGTTTGTATATGCATTTGTGTGTGTGTGTGTGTGGAGTGTATCTATGAATGCCGGGCATGGATACTGTAACCGACACCTGGGGTGAGTGTTCTCCCCTGCGGTGCCCTGCCAAGGTGAGGTCAGGTTAGCGGATGCTCTTTCATGCCCCACCTGAATTAAAGATAAACACTTCTCTACAGCAGCCTTTTGTTCCAGCACTTACTATAAATAGGTGCGTTTTGACTGGCTGTCTGCATGTAACTCTGTCTGCCTCCCCATGTCGCCCTTTGTCACCTGGTTCCACCACTGCCCCTTAGTGAAGACTCACCCTAAAGATTAAGATGTTATCTTAAAGATACAACAATAGCAGTCGTTCAGTTGGTTAAATTGTAAAAGATTTATTCAAAGGGATTTTCCCCTCGCTTTTCGGGGAGGCACGTGGAATCGCAGTTGGAAGATCAATCTTTATGATCTTTATCGGAGCCCATTCACAAGCCTTAGGAAAGGACGCTATTGTAATGCATTCAGAAACCATACACAAAGAAAACGATTCACAGTGTTTTGTCAAACGGTCTGACAAGAACGTCCAAGTTGGCCACCTAAGGGGGAAAACCCAGATTCTCTTTAAACACTTCTTTTTTTTCACCAGCCTTCCACGTGCATCGCTAGACCGACCAGACCAGACTGAAAATGTAACTGTGAATGTTAACTTGTGAATGTTATACTGTATATTGTGTTGTCCACTATGTATGTCATGAACACTGTCCTAGCCTTGCAAGCTGAATTTCCTTTAGAAAAAAAGATTTAAAAGATGTATCATGTATTTTTTTGTTATGTCGACTTTTGTTGGTAGTTGGCTCCTCTTGTTCTGTCCTCGACATGAGGAAACCTTAATGAAGTTGGACACCGGTAACAAAGCTTGGCAATGGTTTTCTCTGCAGATTTGGGAGCGTACAATTGTCCCAAATCTGTTCCTCTCTGTTGGCTCTATTATTGTGTGTGTTGAGAGGCTGTGCTTTACAGTGATTTTAGAACAGCTAAGAGGCACAGCACGGCTTATTGCTTTAAAAAAAACTGTGGCAACACACCATTGTATCAATGGAATGCAAATGTTCAATAAATAATTTATTTTTAATGGATAATAATTACGTAATTATTAAATTAAAGCAGTACAGGCCTAGTTCTTGAACAGTAGCTAAACAATAAACAGGTACTAAGCGACACATAAGTAGCGGTATGAGAGAAGAGTGCATTGATAATTAAATTCACTGTTATAGTCACAGGTATGTGTTTATTGGAACTGAGGACCGCAACTATCCCTTTTATAAAAATGGATGGACATACTCCATCCATAGTCCGATAAATGAATCTGCCTTGTTTTGTTTTTATTCTTCACACATTGATTAACAATTTGGGATACAATAGCAATGAAGAAATGAATTTCTATGCAAGTAGACAACTTGCATCTGAATTGAAGCCATTCTTTCATTTTATATTTTTTACTTGGATTGTCCAATCAACTAATAGTAGACAATACTCTCTGTCTCCCCTTCCCTCTCCCCCTCTCTCTCTCTCCCTCTAGGAACACTGTCCCCTGGCCTGGGGCAATGTCAACCTGTTTGACTACACCCACACCCTGGTGGCCAACAAGATGGCTCTGAACCTCTGGCCGGTCCCCCACGGCCTTGAAGACCTGCTCAACCCCATAGGGGTCACCGGCTCCAACCCCAATAAGGTATACCGACCTCATGATTACATAGGTTCTAAACTCCAATAATCTACATACAAACATCAGAGTTCAGCCCCAGTGACATAGATCTTGTTCTACACCAAGGTACCCAGTCATCATTTAAGCCCATGATAAAGATTGCTTGTAAGTCTACACAGTCCTAGTGATGAGTTTCATTACCACTAGTGCCAAGCCTAGTTTTTTACCACTGCTATTATTCTCTATGCATAGATATTTTTTAGGAACCTAGGACCAAGACAACTTACAAAAAAAAAGCACTGTAATGTACATGGGAGTCAATGGGAAACACTGACTTGCAAATTTGACTGTTTTTGGGATATACCGCCAATTCACACAGTGAGATGGTTAATCTTAACTGTTAATCTTCTGTTTATTCTCTGTTGTCTAGGAAACGCCATGCCTGGAGCTGGAGTTTGACCACTTCAGTAGTCCAGTCAAATACCCAGATATGACCGCTGTAGAGGATCACTCCAACTGGACTATCTCAAGGGAACTGGGCTTCAACTACAACCTCTCTGGACAGGTAACTACCAGCACCGGTCAACCACTAGCCAACGGGCTGGTAACTTGCAACAAGGGCTGAGCAGGGTAATGGGGAGGTAAGGAGCTCAGGAGAAGAGCAAGCTAACAGTGCCATCTCTAGAGACACGTTCTTTGACTACAACCTCTCTGGTCAGGTGACTTGCCACTACTAACCGTTAACCACTGGTAACTAGCCCCAAGGGTTGTGTTATGTAATGTAATGGTAACTAACACAAAGAGCTAATCACACGGTTAGTGACCATTACTACTGTAGGTAACTGGTCTTCAACTACAGTGTTTCTGGACAGGTATCTTAGTACTCATAATTGATTCATAACAATCCACCACATGGTTGGTAATTGTCAGTCAAGGGTTGTTGTCTTACACAAAGGTAACAACCTGGTAATGTACACTAACCCCCAACTATAAGGCCTGTCTTCTTTGTAGCAATTTTGGGTTTTCTTACAAGAAGTAATGGTTATAATAGCGTGAATTTCAGGGCATGTAAGGGGGCGTGTCTGCTTGAGTCTTGTCCTTGGCAATGGCAGCAGCTCCAGGCTACACATGGGTGACCATATAGGGCAGTATGGGTTGCCTTTTCCGACTCCACCCGCTCCACTCATTTTACTCTACTGCCAAACTCTGGCTCCAAAAATACGTGTCAGCTCCCGGAAACCCCACTTCCCAGGCTTTAGACAGGCCAGTAGAAAGTCAATGGATGACGTTTAATTCACTTTGTCCATTATTTTCTACAGTCTATGGTGTCAACAAACACTGAATGGAAAGGCAAAGTTTGAAACGTAGCCTCATTGTTGTTGACCTTTAATTTAATAAGCCCAGTATCTCATTTTTTCAGGCACTAAATGTTTTCAGGTCTTTCCCTCCTATAAGCTGATGGGGCTAGCATTAGCTAACTTGCTACTGCAACATTAGCTGACTATTATACTCCCAGCTGATTATCGCTCATTTTATGAAGCACCTGTATCGTACAGCTAATTAGCGATGGGTTACCAAAAAGATGGAATCCATTCAACTCTGTCTGTACCTACTAGAACTGTTTTTAAATGCAGGAACCTTATCCAACTTGGTAAAATGAGACAGGACCTGGGATGTCTGGAGATTGATGGTGCTTGTAATAGGATGCCTCCTGCCAATGAGACAATGGGACCTTGATTTGTCATTTTTTTCAATTTTATTTAACGTTTATTTAACCAGCTCTGTCCTGGTGAGATAAACATTCTTTTGTGAGTGAGACCTGAATCCACAAAGGCAGATTCACACATATGTTTCAGACTTAAAAAAACACTATACAATACAACTCAACCTTCATACACCTGTTGAAGAAAAACAAAAAATATAACGAGTAAGAAAGAGAGACGGGTCAAGCACTCACCTGCATTAATGCTACATGAAATGAGATCTCTTGTATATTTAGCATATGGTGCGGCACAGAGTGACTAACGTGAGAAGATGTAAGTCATTCATGGTGTTTGAATTTCACCATTCATCAGACCCTTGTGTGGCCTGAGATAGTTTGGCAATGATTTATGTTGACCCACTGTGAGGTGTGTTTGTATCTCCGGTGAAGATACTACATGTAATGAGACTATCTGTTCAGTTATTTATGATGGTATTTTGTATGTAATGTGAACAGATCTCTCTCTATATGTGGTGTAAGGCAATTTGATGATTACATGTAATTATGGTTACAGTGTAAATAGATCTTTAGTGAATTTGCTATGGTGTACAGTGTGAAGTATATCACTTTGAAATAGTACGTAATATATTACTTTTTTGAAGTCGATGTTTAGTTATATGACTGTATTACTCTGTGGAGTAATGTTATATTACAAGTTAAATTACCTTTAAGTTTCACAAACTCATTGAAATGAAAAAAAGAGCTATGTTTGCTCATCTATCAGTTTGGTAGTGCTGACAAGAAGTTTGGCCAAGGTATTTATTTTTCCTCTTTACTTTAAAGTAAAATCCATCCACCATCTAGGGCTGAACAATTCATCGAAATTTTATCGAAATCGCAATATGGCCTGCTGCAATTTTCAAATCAGAGGAGGCGCAATATTTGTTAACAGTGAAATGTGTCAAAATAGCATTTTAAAGTAAATATTGTGGTGCTGCAGAGATGTCCTGGCCTACACATCATATTCTACAGACTTAAGAAAACATCTTTGTTTGGTACAGATCCCCGCAAAAATCACACCATAATCATTTGAATACGTTTTTCAGTGAAAATGAGAATAATGATGTAAAAATGATCATTCCCTCTAATATCGCAAATTATATCGCAATTGCAATATCAGTCAAAATAATCGCAATTAGATATTTTTTCAAAATCGTTCAGCCCTACCACCATCCTAAAAACCCTATTTCTAGGCACATTTTGTTGTCTGATGGTTTGTTATTCCCATGGATACTTGGCCAAATGTTGCATCACAGAGATATTTACAGCGCAGCTACAATGGAGTTTGACTGCAGAAACATTTTCAGCGATTTAAAACGTCAACGGTAAACGTCAGGTTTTGGTGTCAGTCCTTCAGAATAAAAGAGCGAGGGCTTCTTTCTAGAGGCGCCGTTTTGCACCAAGAGACGATCATCAGTCATACAGGGAGAAATCCATCGTAGAAGAGGAGAGAGACCAATTGCTTTGATTTATTGTTAACGACAACAGAAAATAATTGAAATTTCAATCCCACTACTATAATTGGAGAGCGGTTTGTGTGTTTGTGTGTCCCACCATAGAGGAGAGGAGAGGAGAGGAGACAAGGAGAGGAGAGGAGAGAGGAGAGGAGAGGAGAGAGGAGAGGAGACAAGACAAGGAGAGGAGGAGAGGGAGGAGGAGAGAAGAGGAAACAAGGAGAGGAGACAAGGAGAGGAGAGGGGAGAGGAGAGGAGACAAGGAAAGGAGGAGAGAGGAGAGGAGACAAGGAAAGGAGGAGAGGGGAAAGGAGACGAGGAGAGGAGACAAGGAAAGGAGGAGAGGGGAAAGGAGAGGAGGAGAGAGGGGAGAGGAGGAGAGAGGAGAGGAGACAAGGAAAGGAGGAGAGGGGAGAGGAGGAGAGGGGAGAGGAGACAAGGAGAGGAGGAGAGGAGAGGAGAATAAGAAGAGGAGAGGAAAGGAGAGGAGAGAGGAGAGGAGACAAGGAGAGGAGAGGAGGAGGTTATAAATTCTAGTCAATTTAATTAAGGGCTCAGTTTTCTCATGAAAGTAACGTTAGTGTTTGGTAAAATGACTTTAATATTACTATTCACTTCATAAAAAAGGTGATTAAATACTCATAAACTCAACGCCATGACTGGCTTGGCCCCAACACCGTTCATGCAACACAATAGCGCCAACGCAAGACACCGTGTTCAGTTATTCATGATGGTGTTTGTGATGCTAAGTCTTATCAGATTTCTACATTATGTGTGACATGAGACCATGACTTCTGATGTGATGCATACGCGGTTGGAGTTACCGCATGTGGTGAGAAGATGTGAACGGCGTGACACAGCGCGTTGACTTATTCATGACGCGTGTTTTGAATGTGAGATGCGATCAGCTCATTCAGCTCTTCATAGTATTATCATCCATAAGCAATTGGAAGCTCGCAGGATGAATCCAGTCCCAGTGAACCTTGAAATCTAGCCCTGGCCTCAGTTTCAATATGTGCACTATTCTATCTGCCCTTAATGGGTTTTTTTTTTCCTGAAGCTTGGTTATAGTATCTCTGTCGGACGAACACAAAGATCACTGGAGTTCATAACTAAAACTATCTGAAGAGTTAATTTTCCAAAATGCTGTATATCCATTTTCCGAAACTACAAACACTAGACTTTCATCATTCAGTTTCTCTAAAATGTAGAGGATCCAGTCTGTGAAGGTGTTGTCATTTTGCCCTCTAAGGACTTACGTTACCCTTCCGTCCACGATTGGCTGAACAAAGAGGAACCGGAACTACTGTCCAGTTCCGGTATTCTCGTTTCTTGTTTGGGAATATGGAAATCTGAATTTTTCTACAGCACCACTAAGTACTGGAGTTTGAGAAGCATGAGAAGCAGGAGCACCGAGGTACATGGATGACATATCTGCAGCCTAAAAAAGTTACATGTTAGGCTGGTGTTTGGAAGCTTTGCACTTTAAGATGTGTTCACGATCTGTCTGTGGCATATCAGAGATCAGAGCCTAGACTCACTTCTTTGAGAATTTGTTTTTCACGGGCACAAACTGACTGGCCACTGATGTTTCAGTGAAGCAAAAGCGGCAGCTGAGAATGGGAGAGTAGAGTCCATACACAAAGTGGGGTCTTAAATGGAGACCATACTGTACAGCCAATGTGATATGTTAAAATATTCACTATAATTGTGTTGTTTTAATGTAATTTACCATTACATCCCTCTGGCATGGGGAAACCATGCAAACAGGACATTGACCAAGATAATGTGAGCATGCATACTGGTTTAATGTGGTATGTTGTCACAGGTCCACCAGATACTGTGTGATGTGAGACAACTGGACCATGCTGTGTTGATTTATTTATGACGGTGGCTTAATGTGGTATATTAAGTCGTTCCTTTATCTGTAACTTGAGTGGTTTGAGAGGCTTCCTTAACAATAATGGGTCTTAATGGATGACTAATGCAAATGTTTCAAGCTCTATTTGCAGTTCAAAGTAACTGCATGGCTGGATGACTGTGTCCAGACAGACGAGGGTTTGTTATTTGGCTGTAAATGTACTGCAATGCAGTAATGTGTTAGTTTCTTAAACTATGGGTGAGGGACCCAAATGGTTTGCTAACCTATTTTTGCATCCCTACATCAGTACTGTCAGTACAGGAAGTTTTTTTTTTTTATCTACCAACCACAGCAAATAATGAACTCCAGAATTCACCTGCCACTTTCACTATTTCTCACCAGGTATAATTTAAAAATGTTAGAAACCTCCAGATAATGAATGGTGACATGCAGTGGTGAGACAGAGTGTCTACTAAGCCAGTGATTCTGAAACTTTTTCAAATCAAGGACCCCTAATTTAGTCCACATTAGGGACACGGACCCCCATTTGATAAGACTTTGTCTCTCAGACCCAAATCTGAGAATATTTTTTATTGTTTGATATGATTTTCTCCAGAATCCCATGACTGTCTGCGTTGTAGGGAGAGAGATAACAGTGAAAATAGCCTTTTCTTCTAGATTCTCTAATTGTGTTCACTTCTTGTAAATGAAATAATGCTGAAGTTTAACAATTCATCAGTTTGCTGGGGACCCCTTGGGACCCCCTCAAGGACCCCTGGTGGTCCCCGGACCCCACGTTGAGAACCACCATACTAAGCAGACTAACTCACCACCCTTCACCAAAATTCATCAGCATTTGTCTGGCGGCAATTTCGTATCCCAAATAGTAGTAAAGGTTTAGAGCTTCTGCAGTAAAGTGTTATATCTTAATGCACTTCTTTCCAAAGTAATGCAAAGTCAAGAGAGCAACATTGAGGTGTATACTCTATATAGTAGCTTAGGTTAATATTTAGATGTATTTTCTGTTTATTCCTCAAGAAACATGTAACCAAACAAACCTATGATGCTCAAAGAGGTTAATAATATAACGTATTATCTGTGTGCTGTGTTCCATAGTGACTGCAAGGGACCAGGGCCTGACAGAGCAATTTGCATAATACGATGCCGGGCCAGGTTAATAATGAAATGCAGCATTTGAAACAATATTGTTTACATTGTATTCCAGAGCAATCGTGTGGCCAGAGACCACGCCTTGACCGAGAGCGACATAGAGCAGCTGAGACAGCTGAGTAACAGAGACCCGCTGTCTGAGATCACTGAGCAGGAGAAAGACTTCCTCTGGAGACACAGGTACACACAGGACTCACTGCTCTATAAAGATGCACATAAACTTACCTGGGACGCAAGCTAACACATAAGTCGGTCCTCCCACTCTCCCTCTACCAGGCACTACTGTATGAACATCCCCGAGATCCTTCCCAAGATCCTCCTGGCGGTCAAATGGAACTCCAGAGATGAAGTAGCACAGGTAGCGCTAAGCCACTTCTTATCGGTTCACCATATAAACATCAATCCAGCACAAACATCTAAACAACTCTTACATGTCAAAGTTCAATCTCTAAAATAAGGGAAGGAGCAGAGATGAAGAGAGACAGTTTAGCAATTGCAAAAACTCCTTATAAATATGTGTTATAGTTATATTTAAAGTGGATTTAACCGTTTTTGTTTGTTTCTGTAGTGGCTGGCATGTGAATACTAGATGCAAAGCCTGTTGAACGTGTAGCTGCCCCCTTCTGTTCACACAGAACGATTCCATCTGCTCCATCTTTGACTACTCTTGTCAGCATCTGAGGAAAAACCTCCTTTTTTTGTTTTAATGTTTGGATGCGTATTCTTTACAATATGTTGGAAGTAGCTTTTAGTTAATGAGCTGTAGCTTGCAAAATCCCAAATCTGTACTTCTTTATTTTGGGTTTCCCTGTAGATTTGCCACCTGCTGATCAAATGTCTGTTCATTGAAATATGTTTCTGTTGTTAGTATATAGAGTATTCATTCAGATTTCTTTTTGTCTGTGTGTGTGTTTCCCCAGATGTACTGCCTGCTAAAGGAATGGCCGTCTATCCGTCCTGAGCAGGCCATGGAGCTGCTGGACTGTAACTATCCTGACCCCATGGTCAGACACTTTGCTGTCCGATGCCTCGACAAATACCTGACCGATGACAAACTGTCCCAGTACCTCATTCAGCTTGTACAGGTGGGACTAACGTAACGTCAGGGCTCATCCAATGGAGGGAAAACTAGTCTCTTGAAGGGCCAACCTGGGGCTTGTCTCACAAAGCGAGTTCAACATAGTGAGGGTATCTTTGGGTATAGTCTGCATATTAAAAGCCACACCAGGAACATTTGGTCCGGACTTTAGGACCCTTTCGCTAAGTCCGGATCATTTTGACAGGTGTGAACACGCCATTCGGACCATGATGCGAATAGGGTTGTCAACTCAATGTGACCAAATTACCAGAGATTTTTTTTATTTGAGGTGGGGGAGAGGGTAGACAAACACAAAAACTAATAATACTATGATGCCCATTGTTATTGCCACACAATGACGCACAGCATCAATCAGTTCTCTCTCTCCCTTTCTCTCTCTCTCCCTCTCTCTCACGCTCTCAAACACACACACAAAGTTACCATACAAAACTAGAAAAACAGGATCATCTACCATGAAAATTAGCACTTTACTTCGTTCCTGACATGTATTTTGTTGCCAAATAGCCATATGCTTTCACCATTATGCAACGCCAGATGCCAAAAACTATGTGTCCCTCTCACCATTACGCAATGCCAAATGCGCAACGTGCATGTCCCGTTCACCATCATCACACATTGCCAATTGCTAAATACGCAACCTGCAACCAAGAAAAACAACACAGTAAGTATATAAAAAGCACAGGCCAGCAAAAAGTCACGAAAATAACCTTCATCCGACACAGTGAGTGAGCAGTAAATCCCCTGTTGTGTCTCATGTCACTTAAATCAACCCACGTAGTGCAATTTTTATTTTTTTTATTTATTTTCAGCCATCAAAAAATCTCTGGGAATTTATTTTTTCTATCGCGGGAGACTGAGGCTAATTACCGGAGTCTCCCAGTCAACCCTATTACTGACTCCTTTTTGCTGCAATTTGGCTAAAAACAACCAAACAATCCACAGTGAAAGAGCAAATCTTTGGGAACATATCGTCATTTCCTCTCTTTGGTTTGGACTTCATCTACCTCTTTTCATACCTCTTTTTTCGGTCGGTAAGGAGCCACTATTTTCAATATTCTACGAAAACTAACCCTAATGCAGACATGCTGTTGACAGGAGAGTCCTGCTGTCTTGTCGATATTTTTCCCAAGTTATTTGACCTATCGCTATCTAGATTTTATGGCTTGAAATCTCACTAGCTAGAGAGAAGTCCCCCGGAATACCACAGGGTCGCAAAGTGTAGACCAGACCAGACCAAACCACTTTTTTACATAATAGGTGAAAGTAAAATTGTTTTCTATCCGTCTGTCAAGGAAAATTGGAAAACAGAAAAATATTCATCTTTTATGTGACTCATAAATACCATCTAAAGTTCTCACAAATATATATTTTTGACAAAATATTCCAGAAGTTTATGGACAATTAGAGGGCCAGGGCCCGGGACAACTGACGCGGTTGCAGTGGAAAAAGTATTATTATTCATATTATTCAATATAAACACACATATGGAGTATAAAATATGCAATAAAAATAGTAGAAATGAAATGATAAAACAATGAAAGCAATAGGCTAAACTAGACCATGAGCAGTTGTAGGGTTATGTAAACATATGCTGCTGACAATGTGAAGTTCTACATTGAAAGTAGACCGTACAAGTGGGAATTTGATTACTCACATTTGTGTGTGTGAGTCAGTGAAAAGCCAGGCTTAAGCCCAGAGTTAGGCTCGGCCTCCTCTCCCCTGCATCTCCTCTTCACCTTTCCTTTCTCCTCTCTTTCTTCTTAGGTTTTAAAGTACGAGCAGTATCTTGACAACCCCCTGGTCCGCTTCCTCCTCAAAAAGGCCCTGACGAATCAAAGGATAGGGCACTTCTTCTTCTGGCACCTCAAGTGAGTCACCGTCCCGACTGATTTGTCTACGCACCTGCCTCTCTCTCTTTCTTTACACCAAGCTAAAAACGAGAATTCCTCCTTATCGTCCCTCCCTGCTTCTCATTCTCTCTGTCTGCTGCCCTTCCCCTTCTCTTTGTGTCCCCCCCCCCTCCCTCTCTCCCTCTCAGGTCAGAGATGCACAATAAAACGGTGAGCCAGCGGTTTGGGTTGCTGTTGGAGTCCTACTGCCGGGCCTGCGGCATGTACCTCAAGCACCTGAGCAGGCAGGTCGAGGCCATGGAGAAACTCATCAACCTCACCGACATCCTCAAGCAGGAGAAGAAGGACGAGACGCAGAAGGTAAGGGAGGTGGACACACACACACATACACACACACACACACACACACACACACACAGGGTCCAGGGTCTTATTGGTGGCTACTCCGCTTAATTGAGCCTGTAATCCGAATCATTTTCTACTCAACTGGCTGTGTCACACACCACTGATTAAAGTCATTAATCCTAATTATTAAAAAAAACCAAAAACGTCCTGTTAACCATTGGCGTTCAGGCAAGACTGTGAAGAACTCATTACATAACAGAAGGAATTAATAATTTTAGTAATTACCCATGTGAGTATTCGACTACTCATAACATATTTATCCACATACAGTATGGTAAATATCTTCCATGTTAAAAAAAAAAACACACAAATGCAGTTTTTTTTTTTTTTTCACAATTTTGTTTATTGGATTTTTTAGAAAATACAAAATGTGCAGTAGGTCATACAAAAATATAAATCATATATAAGGCACAGTTAACAGGTATGCATAGACTTACAACATCCATACACACCCACAGGCACTCGCATGTATACCTACCTGAGAATATTATATATACATACATGCTCAACATATATACATATATGTACCCAAGTTTTATGTTTATAGAATGAACACAACAACTGAAACACAACATATAGCCTGGACGCCTGGTCGATTGGAGAAACACAGTTTGTATACTCAAGATAAATAAATAAACAATATTATATAAAGAATTATAAAGGATTATACAGAAAAAATACAATGGTCAAAAATAGTAAAGGGATACACCTACACATGTAAATAGATTATCCCAACCAAATAATGTTGGTTACAAATGCAGTCAGTTTGAGAGGATTTTCTGTGTATGTGTGTGTGTGTGTGTGTGTGTGGGTACATGCACGCACACTTGTGTGTAAATGCACGTACTTGCGTGGTTTTGTATGTGTGTGTGTGTGTTGTGGAGGTCCAGATGCGGTTTCTAGTGGACCAGATGAAGAGACCGGACTACATGGACGCCCTGCAGAACTTCACCTCCCCTCTCAACCCTGCACACCAACTGGGAAACCTGAGGTCAGGAAGTGTGTGTGTGTGTGTGTGTGTGTGTATATACGTGTGAATAAGGTTGTGTGTGAGTGTTTGTATGTGCAATGTGAGATAGAGCTGGGCAGTAATCCAATATTCTCATTTATTATCTTTCCACAAAATCATATGGTAATGAAATAATATTGAGTTACGACACTCAGTTCTACTACTGATCTAATTCAGGGTGTTATGTAACATTCTGTGTGTGTGTATGTGTGTGTATGTAGGTTAGACGAATGCAGGATCATGTCATCAGCAAAGAGGCCCTTGTGGTTGAACTGGGAGAATCCGGACATCATGTCAGAACTGCTCTTTCAGAACAACGAGATCATCTTCAAAAACGGAGACGGTAACACACACACACACACACACACACACACACACACACACACACACACACAGCCCATCAAAGCCTCCTTTTTCAATGTCGATAGCCATAACTGTTTTTTTTGTCCGTGTGCTGTAGACTTGCGTCAGGACATGCTGACTCTGCAGATTATCAGAATTATGGAGAACATTTGGCAGAACCAGGGACTGGATCTACGGTACTACACTCGTTTTCTCTTCTCTCTCTCTCCTCCACTTCCTTCCTTTCTCTCTCTCTTTCTTTCACTTTTTCTTTGTCTGCCTCTCTTTCACCCTTCCTATCTCAAGGTGTGTGGGACTGAGAAAATCTGTTGTAAATGTGTCCGTGGGTGCATGAATGCTGGCGTATAGCTTTCTATTCCAAGGACACTATGTCACTGTTATTTATGTAGTGTGTAGTACCTACAATATCCTCTTTTTTGTGTGTGTGTGTCCAGGATGCTGCCCTATGGCTGTCTTTCACTGGGAGACTGTGTGGGTCTCATTGAGGTGGTGCGCAGCTCCCACACCATCATGCAGATCCAGTGTAAAGGCGGCCTGAAGGGGGCGCTGCAGTTCAACTCAAACACCCTGCATCAGTGGCTAAAGGACAAGAACAAGGGCGAGATGTGAGGTTTTTTTCTCCTAAAATGTTAATGTTACATAAGTTGCAGCCCCTTTACTTCTGTCTGCCTCTAGTTTACATTTCCCCCCATTCATTTTGCAGTGCGTACTGTTTAAACATTCACTTTTTCATCGTTTTTAAAATACAAACTTTGTGGTGTCCCCGTGTGTGTGTGTGTGTGTGTGTGTGTGTGTGTGTGTGTGTGTGTGTGCGTGCACAGGTACGACATGGCTGTGGATCTGTTTACGAGGTCGTGTGCTGGCTACTGTGTAGCTACATTTATCCTCGGTATAGGGGACAGGCACAACAGCAACATTATGGTCAAGGATGACGGACAGGTATCCCTACACACACACACACACACACACACCACAACACAGCACACAACGTTTTTCCCCACTTTTCTTTACTTACTTCTTTAATATACTCAAGTATTACTTATCAATGTTTTCATTTGTTCCATTAGGATTTTGTTCATTTTCTAATCTTTTCTTTCTCTTCTGTTCAGACTATTTTTTTATTAATGGTGTAGCATAGAGCAGTGGTTCTCAACGTGGGGTCCGGGGGACCACCAGGGGTCCTTGAGGGGGTTCCAGGGGGTCCCCAGCAAATTGATGAATTGTTATACTTCACCATGATTTCATTTACAAGAAAAGAGATGTAGAAATGACTGTTTTGATCATAGTTTCTCTGTTATCTCTCTACCTACAATACAGATAGTCATGGAATTCTGGACAAAATCATATCTAGCAATAAAAATATTCTCAGATTTGGGTCTGAGACACAAAATCTCATCAAATGGGGGGTCCGTGGCCCTAATGTGGACTGAATCAGTGGTCCTCGATATGAAAAAGGTTGAGAATCATAGACATAGGCATAGAGAATAATGTAGAGGTGCGGCGATAGTTTCTGTTGTATCGGGATCACCGCCGACCCAGCTCCCAAATCCCCTTCGGTGTAATAAAACGCTTTTCCTGTGGGAGGAAAAATGTCTGCAGTGTGGCAATTCAGACTGTCAGCCGTGCCAAGCTAACGTTTCTCCGCCAGTGCTGGAGTGTGGAGGAGAAGCAAGCCAGCCAGACAGTCACAATAATAGTCAGAGTCAGAGCAAAATTTGTCACTGTCACTCACAGGGAAAAAAAGAATGAAGTAATGTTGTTAGAAATATATGCTGTGAACAGGGCTTTTTGGAATAAACAACTGTATTTTCATTCACCCCCGTAACCCTTCACCCTTATGTTTATAATGCTTGATGTTTGTTCCCCTCTATTCTAGTTGTTCCATATAGATTTTGGCCATTTCCTGGATCACAAGAAGAAGAAATTTGGCTATAAGAGGGAGAGAGTTCCCTTCGTGCTCACACAAGACTTCCTCATCGTCATCAGCAAGGGAACCCAGGAGTGCACCAAGACCAGAGAGTTTGAAAGGTACTGTCTCTCCTCTCTTCTCTTCTCTTCTCTCCTCTCCTCTCCTCTCCTCTCCTCTCCTCTCCTCTCCTCTCCTCTTCCCTTCTCTTCCCTTCTCTCCTCTTCTCTCCTCTGAATAGAACCGTCCCTGTTCTGCCTTCCTTCCGGCCTCTCTTCATCTCCTCACAAAGGGATGATTGAATAGAAGTCCCATGTGTCAGTTCAGCATCGTAGGACTTTATTATCAGCGCATTGGATTGCAGCACATTGGCTACACCAATATAATTAAAGAGGAGCTTTGTCAACATAGCGCTGACGGCCTTGGAAAGATTCAGTTTTCTTTAACTATGTCATTAAAGGGGAAAAACACTTTTGTTGCCATTGTAATCAAACAGATTCGGTGCTGACCTTGGAAATGAATTGGAATGGAACAAAGACAGCAGCTTTTCAAAAAGCATCTTAAAGCTACAATATGCAATTTTTTTTTTTTTTTGCCTTTGCAGTGAAGTTAGTTATTAGTCTTGCCTTACTCCCCCCCAGTTGGGCAAATTCATGTATCTCACTTTCCCTTTCCCCCCCCCCCCCCGTCTCCCTCCCAGGTTCCAGGAGATGTGTTACAAGGCCTACCTGGCCATCCGGCAGCACGCCAACCTGTTCATCAACCTGTTCTCCATGATGCTGGGCTCCGGCATGCCCGAGCTGCAGTCGTTCGACGACATCGCCTACATCAGGAAGACACTGGCCCTGGAGAAAACCGAGCAGGTGCACCGGCTTTTCTGTTTTGTTCAAATCTAATCCTTTCTACAAGGTTCCTACGCAGGTCTGGAAAGTCTGGAAAAGTATTCAAAATGAATCTGATCATTTCCAGGTCTTGACTAGTTTGGGAATTTGAAAAAAATGTCTGGAAAAGTATGGAAAATGTTGCGGTTCAGGTCCGATACAAACATAATTCTAGCGTTTATGTTGTTGTAGAGCCACTTTGAGTCCACAGTTTTTGTTGTTGTGAAGAATAATGTTCAGATAGAGGGACGCTCTTATTACCCAGCCGCTGTCAGCATGCAGTATATCAAATACCCACCAAAATCAAATCCAGGCAAGAACATAGGGTCTGGGAAAAATATGGAATTTTAAAACGGAAACCGTGTAGGAACCCTGCCAATCATCTCACATATTGTGATATTTGTGGCTGTGAAGAACAACCTTCATCTATACAGTGATATGACCTAGTTAGCAGGGGCAAGATGTCTATCTGCGTAAATCATATTGAACACCAGACAAAATCTTCAGAACAAATCAAGGTCTGGAAAAAGTATGGAATTTTTTAATTGAAAATGTGTAGGAACCCTGTTTCTACCAGGGTATCTCTGGGTCCATGAATAGTCCTAAATGATGTGAAGTTGGGGTGTAAAAATGTATTAGTATTTCTGAAATAGTTATTGAGGTCTTGGACTAGTTATCCCGTTTACTGCGTCCTGTTCTGTTCTCTTGCAGTCTGCACTGTATCCATTGTCTTCTCTTCTTTATTCAGGAGGCGTTGGACTACTTTATGAAGCAGATGAATGACGCTCACCATGGAGGATGGACCACCAAGATGGACTGGATATTTCATACTATTAGGCAGCATGCACTAAACTAATATGCTGTACGCACACAAAAGCTACCAATCGCACCATGGAGTATTCGCTACTGTCAACAGACTGGTGAAGTTCCAGCCGTCTAACCTCCAACCACCAAGCATTAGTCGCTCACAGATTTTTTTTTTTTTTTTCAGTTCACTATGACTACCGACACCAGGAACTGCTAACCCAGCGATGGGATTTTTCATCTTTTTGTCTGACCAGGATTAAGACTTTATTGGACACAGCAGTTCCATTTATTTTTTTAACGGATGCATTTCTCTGCATTATTACCTTTCCTTTGTGTCGTCCTGACGATGTAGCCGCATCCCTCTCTGCTCCTTCCGGGGGTCTACAAGAAGATGTCGTCCTGCAAACGTTCCCACTTCTTCTTCCTCACCTCTCCTCGGCTAGCATCCACCAGGCCGGTGCTCGCGCTGGCTGCTGACCTTCCTCGGTTCGGGGGGGGAAAAAAAAAAAGGAAAAACTGGGTAACCAAGGATGTCTTTCTTACCTCCCCTACCCTGCTGCTCACTGAGGAAAAACACAAACTGAACAGAACAACGCAAAGAAGATCAATCTGCCTAGCTACATAATTGTAGCCATTGTACAAGTCCCACTTGCTGCACTACTGCTGTATTTTTTGCTGCACTGTGGCTCCACCCCAGAGAGGAGGTGTGTGGAAAATTGAAGTTTTGTTTTCCGTTTTCAGCACCCAAAAGACAAGAAGGCACAAGGAAGCGGAATTGTCTTACGAAAATACCAGTTTTGCTCAACTGTGTAACATTCGCGGTGCTGGATTGATGCCCATGAGTATCCGGGGGGGGGGCAGGGCAGGGCTTCTATGATGGCTACCGCTGTACAGTCTTCCACCATCTTAACGTGGTGAAGTTGCCCTTGTTGAGCTGACTCCGTATCAGCTTCCCCACCTCCGATCCCGACTTTAACCCGCCATTTGCCGGTGGTGCAGCCGCGCTCTCTTTATAAACTCCCGGGTGATGATGCCTCACCATCAAAAAAAAAACAGCACTTAGAGAAAAACACCAGAATAATATACAGATTTATTATGACTTTTTTTTTTTATTTATTTATGTATCTAGTTTTATTTTCAGTTTCTACAGTGGTAAAAAAAAAAAAAAAAAAAAAACCCTGACTCCACTCCTCCACAGTCACTCCATTGTTTATGTAAATATATTTGTCGGTTTTTTTGTAATTGTGCTTACCTCTCAGTCGGAGCTTCTTCTGCCTACCGTGAGTGCACCCCCCCCCCCCCCTCCCCCCCCCTCCTCGTTCTTGATTGTAGAGCCTGGCTCGTATTCGTAAAAAAAACAGGAGTGCCGCTCTGACGCCTACTTGCCTCGTAGTCGCCGTTAAGTTCAGCATCTCATCAGACCTCACCGCTGATCCTAGATCACTTCCGCCTGACGTCACAGTGTCCCCTCGTTCTACTGTGGCTACTCTGCAGCCTTACTAGGAATTGGTAAAGTTTAATCCGGGGGACAGCTGCAAGAGGGAAAGCGCCCATCTCGCCTGTTTTTCTGAGTAACGGGACCCGTCCTCTTTTGCCTCCGGCCGTCTGCTTTGTCAGCGAGCAGAGGCCCAGGGTAATGTCACGTCTTCCTGTGTATGAAATGCCTCGGCGTCACAGCACAACACTCTGCAACACTGCACACTACTCAGCGCAGTCCTAAGCAAGTTGTAGCAAGCAAACCACAGCGGCACATAGTGTACTTTTTCTTATTTCCGACCGCGCCGCGTTGATGGTTTTAAGCGGAACCTTCGTTAGAATGTCTTTCAAAAAAGTGATGCATAGACAAAGTGCATTGTAACCTGTCATCATAATACTTGGTGAGCACCTTTATCCAGAACACCATACACTGAGCCCATAACCCCTGCAATATTTGACACAAGGGATGAAACCCCTACCCCAGGCACTGTAAAAACCCATGAAGCTGACATTGTTAGAAGCCTGGATTTTTTTTTTTTAGATTTCTCCCCAATGGAAACATTTGTGCATGTAGCGTTTTTTTTTTTTTTTTCCCCATGTGAGCCAAATGGTTCACAGCAGACCCTCAACTGTCTTGTTAAACTTCCCCCAGTACTGGCCCAAAATCTCTCTATCTATGTTCAGTCTTATGTCATTTTTTCTCAAATCAACTGTCTGTGATTGTCTTTTAATGCTAAACACAACACCTTGAACGGCAGCCTAGGGCTTAGCCAATTGAATTGAGAACTACTCAGCTGAAGAGAGAATGTAGTAAGCCCCCAACCCTCGCTTTGCATCTTACATCTAGCTGAGACATTTGGATGCACATAGCTCCGTTATTATCTTAGCAGCCTTACAGTATGAAGGCGTTAATCTGTCAGCTGAAAAGAGAGCCAACACTCGCCCAGTCCATCCGTTGATTGTACTGAAAAGCCAAAGTCGTGGTCTGTTCTGACCTGAGCAGTGCGGTTCCCAACAGACGTGTATGTGTGTCATATTACTGCAGCATTAATGGGGTAGAATGTATTTAATTGCAAACATGGACCTTATGTGCACTCAGTATCTTAGTATGTGTTTTTGCATTATTTTCTTCATATTTATAACGTCAGATGCAGTGCCACTGTACCATACATAGTTTATCCACTCGTCCTGTGTTGCCAAACTTGCCGACTCTGGTGTTATTGAGGCCTGTGAAAGCTACCGCAGGGGTTTGCATTTTTGCAGTAAGGCAAATCAGTTACACACCTATAAAATTGATGAGGGTTTGCACTTCAATTTCTAGTTCTCAATGCCTTTTTGTCCCGAAGGACACTACAGGAAGAACCTTAGCCTAGCATGCATGTTTCTCAAGCAGCATAACCAGTATGTATGTAGATTCTGAAGCAGCATTAACACAGTATGTATGTACAGTTACAGTCTCTAACCTCTTTTTCTATGGTTGATGTATGACAAGCCTGTAGTATTATTAGCCTTATCTTTCCTCCGTTCCCATGTATCCTCCGAATTGTGTGTGTGTGTGTGTGTGTGTGCGTGTGTGTGCACATGCATTCATTGTGTTTCTGTACAGGTTGCAGAGCTTCATGGGCAGGCCCCAGTGAAATCCACACTCTCCGTATTTGCCCATGTGTCCGTGTGCAATGACACTGTCGCCGTGGCAGTGACAGTCTGTAAATGTTTTGTAAGCCTTTTTTCCACACGCTGGTCTGTGCCAGAGACGAAAAAAAAAAACAAATGAGATGCTCTACTTTTTTTTGCATCGTTTGTAAGGAAAAAAAAAAAATTGAGGGAAATGAAAAACTTTTTTCATACTTCAGTTGTAAATGTTTTACTTGAAACGTCATGAATCTGAACCACAGTTGTATGTCGTCAGTTTAAAGTTTGATATGAGGAGTGCGGTGTTTAGTACTTTGTGTGTGGGTGTGTGTGTGTGGATGTGTGTGGGAGTGTGGCTTGTACAGTATGTAAGCACTGAAGGTTAAAGCATTGTGTATAGGCTCTTTGATACTGGTATTGAATGTTGTTGATGCCAGAGCCCGACATTTCAGAGTGAAAAGACTAACATTTCCTGAACTAATGAAGGACCAAAGTTGCTCTCATTGCCAAATTTCAAAGATCAGGGTACAATGAGATCTATGACAGAGGATCTTAATCTATATTCTTTCATTAGGACTAATTGAACAGGAGGTGAAAACCTGAAGTTACAGTTCTCACATGCTTCTCGGAGCACGCTCGTGTTTAAAAGTTGTCTGGGAACTTTGGTGCTGAATTAATTCAGGAAATCTGAAGTGAAGGGCTATGATGGCACCCGTTGTTTATCCAAGTCCCGCTAAACTATTGAGCTCAAAAATGAAATCCCAGGCCCATATTCACAAATGTGCTCATCATAGTTTCAGGCAAAAAAAAAAAAAAAAAGTCTGCAGGCTCTAGGAGTGCCACATGCTCATACAGAATCACTGTATCTCCTAGTTTGTTAAGTAGAATTAGTGATGCCTTGGACATTGGCTGTTGATCCTCAACCAGGCCCAGTATTAAGTATCTCTTATCTATATTGCATATAACTGCTGATATACACTCTGTGATTCATTGAAATTTAACAGAGGGAGTGGGTTTGGTGGCAAGGGGAATTGTTTATTATCAGAGAAATCCCATTTGCCCTCATCCCCTCTCCAATTTGCCCCTGCTAATACAATCATGCGACCTGAGCTATGATCCTAGGACAGTACTCCTGCACTTGTATGAATATGGGTCCTGATATTTAATGAATATGGTCCCAGTTCTTCATCTGTAAAGTGCAAAGAACATTTACACTTGCAGAAAAAAAAATGGGACTCAGAGATCATTAAGATTATTAAGTTTATTGATCATTGATTAGTCTTCTGAAAAATCCCACACTCTCCCTTTGAAGAGAAATAACTACATTTCAGACGAATTGGTCTGCTATGGTTTCACGTGCTTGTCTGTATGCAGCACTCTCAACTGCAGCACAGTATCATTAATATATTTCCATAATGTTTGCCATGCTGTCATAACCTTAACCTATACTATGAATGTACAACGGGCCAACGTATCTCACAGCCAACCTGCATGAGTTTGGGTAAAGATGATAAATATTCTTGTTCTCGCTAACTCGTTTGTTTTTTGTTTGTTTTTTGTTTTTTTTACTTGGTCTGCTAAGCGGCCATATGAATGTTTATTAATTAATGCCTTAAGTTTGCTCCCTGTAGTAACAGTTACCAGGACAACTCCAACCCCACAATAACCTGCATTTTTATTCAGAAATGTATATTGTGTTTCATTTGGCTCCTTGGTTACAGAGTAAAGCTTTGTACCATGACTGACTGACTGACTGACTGACTGACTGACTGACTGGTCGTCTGAGTGTTTTGTGAAGATGTACAAATAAAGCTCAGTTAAACATTCATCCGTCTGTTTGCTCTTGCGCTGTCCCCCACACTGTTAGACTGGAATTTGACAGCACAACAGGCCTCTTTACAAAATCTTTTTATTGAATACTGCAATATGTAATTGACAGGAAGCATTTTGAAGTAATGTAATCTGTTTTTTTTTTCCATAACATCCAACTGTAACAATTGAAATGCTTTATTTTGTTTTGTTTACAGGGTTCCCACTGGTCATGGAATTTTTTGGAATATCATGGAATTAAAGGTATGTATCTCTCTGTGGAAGTCAGGGAAAAGATTGACAGTTTTCCAATACAAACATGTTCTCCTTGTTCTCGGGTCTCTGATAGACGCCCAGAGCTCTTAATCATTCGCTAACTTGATTTACACGGGAACAAGAAAAGCTGATTTGTAGCCGTCTGTGACTCAGGTTTTCCCTGCTTAACTGGCAAGAAAAAGATGAGGCCTTCATCACATAGTTAAAAGTGATTTTCTGTTCCTGTATAAATCATAGATGCAGAGCTCTGGGACCATTCAGTCCTTTTATCCCAGTGCTTGAAGACTTTCAGGGCCCAAAACTGGGTTGCGGGGAAATGGATCCGCGATATATTTTGAGAAACTGGGGATTTCAGTAGCAAAACCGCCAAAATCTTTGCAATTTGAGATGGGTTAAATACAATATCCCAGACTAGTGTTTGCCTAACTGAGCGGGTGAATTTCGGTAGACTTGCCTATGTGATAACCCGATTTTTTTTTTTTTTTTTTGAATATTGAATATAATGTGGTTTCCCTCAGAAGAAGTGTGAAAAGCGCTGCTCTTATCCCACCAGGTCCAGATCGCTGAAGGCCCCGTCCGCTGTCGGCAGGCTGCTGGCCGGCTCCGTGGCGGCAGGGTCTGCGGTCGCGGTGGGCTGGACCGGGCTGAACGCTTTCCAGGGCTTGGACGGGCAGTGGAACGGGCTGTCGGCCGCAGCTCCCGTGGGCGCCGGGTCCTCCTCCTCGGAAGACTCCTCCTTGGCCGCGGCGGTGGTGGCGGGAGGCGAAGCGGTGGTCGAGGAGGCGGAGGTGGCGCCCACCTCTTGGTAGTTGATGACGTTCCGGAGCGGAGACCAGCCGGGGGGACGACGCCTGGTGAACATCTGAGAAGGGAAGGACGGACGGGCGAGTGAGCGGATAGATTATTGACGGGATAGGTCGCCCCAAAAGGCTCATGAAGCGCAATCCAAGAGTTTTGTAGCCAAACGATTACACTGTGGGACCAAAAGTCCAATATTTACCTCATTATCTCGCACCAACAGCACCCTACAGTTTCACCTGATACGAGTAGCCTAAATAATCACTGAATTTAAATTTTGGGGTGAACTATTCCTTTAATACCTCTGGGAATACCTCTGAATTAGTCATGAAAGAAGGAACAAGTGCTGTTCCGGTAGCTTAAAAGTCAGAGAAGCAGACTTGTGACAGGATGGTCATTGGTTCCAGCCTCAGGTAGTTGTGAAAATGTGGTTGGGGACAACAAATGTGTAACACTCTCCTCCTCCTATTTCATTCCTGCAACTCCTTCAGGTGAGAAACAACGTATTCATTCGCTGCTCGGTGATCTTTGGCTGTAAACTGCCTCCCACTGACCATCGCGCTCACTTCCTATGGAAACAGGGAAAGTAGTTTGTTGTAAATTTTTACCAATCGTCAACACAAAACTTGGCCGCAAATCATTTAAGATTATTTAGCATTTAGCTTTAGAGCTGCTACAAGTTCTCATTTTCTGACTTTTGAGATATTGCTAGTCGCCTACAATCACTCAATATAGTGTATGCTAAAGTGTTAGCATGGAGCACCAGAGCCAATGATCTACCAGGGACACTTTGGTGTCTATGTTCTCATCACTTGACAGGTGAGTTAGCCAACGGGCCAATCTCCCAAAAACTTGTGTATTCCTGTAAAGGGATCAATAAAATGAAAGAAATCAATGGTAAACTGCACTGCTAGCGAATGAAGTGCAAGCTATATGCTGCCTCTTCCTAGTTTGACATTTGACTATTGAGTGAAAAGTGGGTTTTACCGCGGGAGGCAGTGGGCCTGGTCCACATTCTACATTGGCCTCTTGGTTCTCGTATCTCCACGGTGCTACATCCACTGTAGAGTTACAGTTCACCAGCTCCTACACACACACACACACACAGAGATACATACAGAGAGGTACACCACGTCAAAAAAGAAGCTTGATCAATACGTCAGCGATGATAATGTGTGAGATGTGTGTTGCCTGCAGGCCTACCACGTCCTCATCGTTGGGGACACACAGTTCATGGAGGTCTTTGTGTTCGGCCTTGGCGCAGATGCTCTTCCTCATGTCGAAGCTCAGCTTGTACCTGAACCCTGCCACCACCTGCAGGGAGGGGAGGAATGGAAAGAGAGTTTTGTTAGATTTTTTTTCATTTGAACCTTTATTTTTTTGTGACCAAGTTTTTATTGAATAAATTCATCCCCTTGGGGAATGGTTGGGAGGTATACAAGAAGTAAGACATATTCAGAGAGCACAATGGTTAAGGAGAATATTTCAAATATTTCAGTACAAATCCCAGTAATAAGAAATAGGCAAAAGAAAATTGAAAAATAAATAAACTGATCTGCTCTCTTCCTTCTGTGAATTGAATATCATTCTTCCAGCATTGCTCCACTTAACGTTCTTACAGTTATACGCATTCAGCTGCCCAGTACAACCACAGTACCCCCCCCCCACCCCCCCACCCCCCCAACTCTACCTGTCTGGTGGCCTGGCCGACTTCGTTAAGGGTGAACAGGTGACTGGAGTTGGAGATAGAGTTGAACTTGGCGATGGACTTGGTGAGAGGAACCCTCAGGTCTTCGGAGTTCTCGTTAATCACCTCAGGACAGCCCAGACAGTGAGCTCGCTCTGGGACGACGGGATCAGCTAGAGAGAGAGAGAGAGAGAGAGAGATGTGGGTGGGAAAGTGAAAGAGAGAAATTGAAGCAGACAGGAGGTGAGAGAGCAGAAGAGAGAAGAAGACGGTAACTCTCCAGGGGCGGAAAAGAATGGGGGAAAGTCGAGAACTATTCTTGAGAACTAACCCCACCCCACCTTATTCCCACTGAAACCTTTCTATTGCCTCAGCACACCTACAGTCTATCATCGATAACTAGTCTATACACAAGTATCCATGACTCCCATTGCTCAGAATCCTGTTTTTCCTTGTTAGCGAACGCGATGACACCAGTTTTATGTTACATTGTGCAAGTAAGCAAAAAGTTCCAGAGCTACGGAGCAGCTTCAGCCTTCAAGTGCTGATGCTGCATTCAGCTGACTTTGTATTATTAACATATTTTAACACCAAAAGTAACAAGCTATATGACATTCTTCAACAAAGCCCCGGCCCTGCCGACGCACACAGACGCTACTTTAATATACAGAGATTCATTCCAAGCCTAGCCTTGAAATTAGTTGCAAAACATGTTGAAAACACAGAAGCTATTTGCCGTAGGCGTTCGTTTGGCAGACAGCGGGCCGGTTAGGCAAACAGATTAAAGTCTAGACCAAACCACGGCCTTCTGTGCTGGGATGAGTTAATGTTGTGCTCTCCCTGTCCGCACATAGTGTTGCTATTACACAACCGGCCCGCCTCTTCATCCCCTTCGCCCACCAGTGTACATTTTCTTCAATGAATCAGTGTTTTCTTAATAGGAAATATGCTCTCCCCGGGTAAACAGATACACAGAACATTGCATTGAGTCATGGCGGACTGTACCGCTGGAAGCAAACACTGGATAATCAAACTTGGGCAAAAACAGACATATGCTTGAGAGACTGTGGAAATAACTTGCTTTAGTGACGTTTTTCTCGGACCTTAAAATGGGCCACTTCCCCTGGCGGACCCCACATGACAAGAGAAGTAATGTGTTTTAATGAGCCACTGGTGCCACAGCTATACGTCTCAAATTAGGTCCCAAGCCGAAGAAGCTTATTGAGAGGATCTGGAGAGAGTCTTCATTTTAAATTCTGTTCAAGTTTATGGCAAAAAATAAAAATCAATCAGTCCCTAAAGTGACCCAGATATGGTAACACTTTTTTCAAATCTTTTTTTTTTTTTTGTCTTGCTGCTGCAAAAAAAAGATCCAATCCAAATTCATCAAACTTAATTCGGAATAATTTTTGGCACAATATTTTAGTGAAATTGTCTTGTCATTGGATTAGGTGTCTTGTCTTCACTCACCCAGCTGGCACTGAACGTCTGTAGTCTCTGTTCCCGCCTCTGTCACGGAGACTGTGGCGTTGCATGGACAGGGCTCCTGTAGGAACAACAGGGAAGATGTTATGATTATGATTTTTTTTATTATGATCCTCTTCATAACTTTGCTCAAACTACCACTACATACTTTTAGCTATGGACTTTTTGATGCTGTTTATGCTTGTTGGGATATTGTGAACACTTTTAAAAGATTAAAGCTGCACTAACTTCACATGTTGGCAGCCCCAAATGGCAGCAAGAGGGAACTGTTTGAATTTTGAAGACTTCATTACCCAAGGCTTCAATGCCCAATCATGTAAAGTGACATCAGTAAACTAAATGTCTTAGTGTGTGGTGGGGTGGAGGTGGTGAAGAGGTTCAGCCATCGCTGGTGAGTCCAGCTTTTTTAGTTGTTATTATTTTTACCTCCGCCAAGGAGGTTATGTTTTCGGTGCCGTTTGTTTTTTTGTCTGTTTGTTTGTCTGTTAGCAGGATTACGGAAAAACTACTGGCCCGATTTTCATGAAACTTGGTGGAAGGGTGTAGCATGGGCCAAGGAAGAACCCATTCAATTTTGGAGTGGATCCGGATCCGACTCACGAACAAGCAATAATAGTGTGAACCTTGGCGGAGGTCTGCGCTCTCCGAGTGCCCTTCTAGTTATTATTATTAATATTACCTTAGGCCCATCAGGCAGATAGTCACACTCTGCCCAGGGTTTGTCGCCCCATGCCGGACAGTCGCTCCTCCTGCCGCTGAACTGTACTGAGTACACCGAGTCTGAGCCATTCTCTGACTGGAGAGAGAGATATGCACACACACACACACATGCAATCACAGTGCACCAGGGGTCAAAGTATCTCAGCATATTTTCCAAGAATCTCTTGGTAATCTTCCCACAGCTTTTGTTCCATTAGTTTCATCACATTCCAACTACAACACTGTCCTATTGAGTGTAGACTTCCAAAGGGAACAACAACCTCTGAATCAATTCACATCCGAAACACTGAAAGAATTCAGTTTTGAAGTATATAAGTAAATAAATGCATCCAGCCATTGTGGAAAATCAATCACTTTCTCCCATGTTGCCAAGCCAATGAAGAAATAGGACTGAAAAACACTATTGCAAAGTGCTCCTTGTGTACTTTTATAGTTTACATTATCTTTTTCTTTGAGACGCCAGGAACCCTTCACCCTAAAATCCCATTAAGATGCAATGAAAGAACCTGGGATAATATTTCCTAGTAAAAAAAAAATTAGAGCCGTTTGGAAAAGAAAATGCATTCAAAATGTCTCACTAGTACCTCAAAATGAAGTATGATACATGTGAATGATACATGTTACGAAATGCTCAGGAATTGTTTTTGCTGTGAGACAATATAGCCCAAGTGAGTAAAAGAGTTGAAGACTTTTACAAACTAGATTTTGTAGTTAAACCAATTATGTTCTAGAAGAAAATCTATCTCCTTTTTTTTACAGACGCTGTACCTTGCTGGCTGACAGTATCTGATAGAGGGCCATCTTGTTTCCGACCACCACGTTCTCATTGAACTTGTCCAGAGCGTTGCTGACGGCCATTTCTACGGCGGGGTCATCGCAGAAGACCAGAACGCCCGACTGGACCTCCGCCGCCTCCTGGTCCTGGTCCTGCCCCGACACCCCAGGACACCAAAAGAGAAACCTCAATAAAAAAAACACAAAGAACTACAAAAGAGACAAAGAGACCCACATACTGACGTTAACGGCCACTTTCAAGCGATCGCAAAGGATCTCAAGCCGGAATTCCGTACCAGAGAGAATGCTAGAGGCTCTGACTTGGGTACCGTACCTGTCCCAGGACCCAGCTGTGGAGACACAGCAGGCCCAGCACGCACAGCCCCGCTCTCCTCATCGTCCGATCCTGCTGGAGGTTCCGCTTCGCTCTGCTCTGCTGCTACAGAGGCATGGAGGAGGATATTACAGTATCGTGAGTGCGTACATTTCATAGGTGTTGGTGCCTCGCTCTGCCCATTGAGCTACACATGGAATGTACTGTAGGGAATGTTATTTTCACTGCTGTTGCCTTTGTTTTTATATGTGCTGTGGACTAGTGTTGTCATTTTTGTCTGATTTATTCACCTGGCTGCAAAAATAATGGGATAAGGAAGTTGGATTGAAGCCTGGTAGCGGTAGTGCCTTGCTGTACCCATTGAGTTACACAAAAGTTCTCATTTCTGTAGCCCTGCATCAATCTTGAACTGAACTTAACATGATTGTAATCTGTCTGAACAAGTAGAAACGTTTTGCAGAGATAGTAATATAGAGAGAATGAAGTTGCCGCTTACATTTTCCAAAGGAGGAGGCCTGCTGTCGCTTCTCCTGGACTGTGGATGGGCTGCTAATCCTGCTCAGGGACAAAATGGACTCCTCTCCACACAGGGACGAACCACCGATTCTGGACTGGACTGACGGGCCGAGTTCCCGTAACGCTATTGGTGGGAATCCTTGAGTAGCGGAGGATGACACAGAGATAGACAAATACAGCGGGGGCAGGAGGGCAGAGTGGACACACACACGCTCATATACACACACACACACACACACTCATTTGCGCTCAAACACTCGGCTCGCTGAGTAAAAACAGAGTAAATGTTTGCTCTCCTTCCTGTCAAATCAATACATCAGTTAGGATTAGAGAGAGACAGAAGTCTAGAGGGAACATAAGGATATGTATTAATATCTCTCCTTATGCTTAGACACTGTGGATGAGCAAACACTCACAGAAACACACACACACACACACACACACACATTACAGCTTTACACAGTAGCCAAGTAGTAAAGTAGCCTTGACCAGCACTGACTACACTGCAGCAGAAAATGTGTTTCGAGGCCACTGTGTGTGTGTGTGTGTGTGTGTGTGTGTGTGTGTTTTGTGTGTTTTAGCTGGTACTTTGTCCCTGAGGACCTTTAGCCTATGCGGCCACTGATGCAGCCGACCCACGCACTCTGATTTCCCCACTGCTCGTCCACAGCACTGCCGTCTGTGTAATGAGGTGAAATGAGTTCAGGTGTTACAGTCAGTGGGTATGTCACACACTTGTCTTACAGGAATACAACAGGTTTTTGGGAGATTGACCTGTAAATGCCCAAATCATCCATGTGTCCCCGGTAGATCGTTTTCCCTTGTGCTCCACGCTAACACTTTAGCATCCACTATGTTGAGTGGTAGTAGGACTAGTAGCATTATTCAAAGTAAGAAGACTGACCGTTTAGTCATAAAAAGGTATTATATGTCGTGCATTTTCTAAATGAAGTATCAATAACACAACATAGATCAGTGGTTCTCAACATGGGGTCCGGGGACCACCAGGGGTCCTTGAGAGGGTTCCAGCGGGTCCCCAGCAAATTGATAAATTGTTAAACCATTATTTCATTCACAAGAAGTTAACACAGAGAATGTAGATCATAGTTTCCCTGTTATCTCTCTACCTATAATACACATAGTCATGGAATTCTGGACAAAATCATATCTAACAATAAAAGCTATTCTCAGATTTGGGTCTGAGAGACAAAATCTCATCAGATGGGGATCCGTGGCTCTATTATGGACTAAATTAGGGTCCTTGATATGAAAAAGGTTGAGAATCACTGACATAGATGATGTAGCCAGATGTAGCCAGACTTGAACTCACAGCATTATGAGAACATGACATGTGCCTGAGCCCACTGCACAACAGCAACTTGTTTTACTTCATTCATGTGTAGATAGTCAGATCAAGGACATGTATTTTGCGAGTATCAAAGTCCATACTAAAAGATAAATAGTTAGTAGTGGAATTCACATATTGAAAAAAGGCATTAAGCTCTGCTGTAGTGCCCTTCCCGATAAACAAAATATCATCTATAAATCTATGCCACATAGCGATTTTAGAAAACAAGGGATTATTGTTAGGATTATGAATAAACTTGTCCTCCCAAAGGCCCATAAGCAGACATGTATGCTAACAGGCTTATTTATGAAGCATTTTCAAAAGCTGACTTGTAGTGAATTTCCTGGGGAGCCACTACAACCCCTTCAAGGACCTCTAGGGGTCCATTGACCCCACTTTGAGAACCACTGACCTAGTCTTCATTGAAAGTAACCACTAAATCTTTGAGGGCCAACACAACATATACGACTTTAAACATAAGTATCAACATATTTTAAATTAGTATTTAAGTAAGTAAGTATTTTTTATATAAAGGGCATATTTAATGCAGTGAAAGTGTCTTCTCCTTCCTTTTCCACATGCCACTCTCTTCTGGCTCTGCAAATAACTAACATCATGCTGAAATACTTGTAGAACCAAATCAAGACAAGAGACATTATTCCACATCAGTGCATTTGGCAGGTTGCTAACTAACAACCCAAAAACTCACAAACCCACACAGCCAACAACTGAAGTCCTCATTTCATCTTCAGTAACATTGGATAATAAATTGAACGATCTCTATATACATGATTCATGACAAAGAAATACAGCAGGAGACATAAGGGTCTGCAGCAGATCCTACAGTGCATTAGAGATTTTTCATAGATCTTTGGTTGATAGTATAAAATATATATACTGTAGATAATATGCTTATTTTACTTTTAAAACAGCATGGGATCTCTTGTTTTACTATGTACTATACTGGAAGAAAGGGTTATACACAATAGAAATACTGCAAACACTACAGAAAAAGCTTCAGAGTGTTTTACTTTTTCACATTCTACATATTTTTTGGGCATAATTACAGGATACGCAAAAGTTAGTTATGGAAGTTATGGTAGTTATGGAAACAAAAATTCCAATACTGTAATAGGCAATACATTCGCAACTCGGAGAGAGAGAGAGAGAGAGAGAGAGAGAGACAGAGAGAGAGATTGTTTTCCACTATTGTTGTTCTAGTAAGTAAGGATTAATGTGTTTTGTTGAGACTGTAAGTCATGTAAAGGAAGAATTATTGTAGTGCAGTTCTGCCCCCTTGTGGTCACCTCTAGTAAGAAACATGGTGCTAATGGACAACATAAATCACCATTACTTTTTCTAAACCTAATTCTGTGTCAGTGTCATCTTTCACGGTGAGAGGGGCTAGCTTTTAGTTTGTACGACCTCCAGAGGAACACTTCTAGAGAAGAGGGAGATCCCAGGGACTGAGAAACTACTTAAAGGAATAGTTCACCCAAAAATGAAATCATCATCTTCTCACCCTCATGCCAGTTACTCAGAAGATACTCAGGCTTACCGGGTCTTAGAGTCACTCTGCTGCACGAGGAACCATTAGAAGACATTTTACCACTTTTGGGTTTTTGTTTTCTAAATGAGGAACCATTAGAATAATAACAATAATAATAAACTTTATTTGTATAGCACGTTTCACACAAGAAATGCAGCTCAAAGTGCTTTACAACAAAGAAATGACATGCACCATGTGCTTCACATAAAACTTGATGATAATAGTAAAAATAAGATAAAGATGAGAATAGAATACATAGGATGCATCTTCACATGAAAATAGACATAGAATGAGCATAAAAACAAACATTAATAGAATGCCATAATTAATGTAAAATAAGATGGAGAATAAAACCCACTTGATAATAATAGTAAAAATAAGATAAAAATGAGGAATGCATAACATAAGATGGAAAATAAAACCCACTGAATAATAATAAAAAAAAATAAAGTTAAAAAATAGAGTACATAGAATGCATGAAATCAAAAAAAAAAAAAAGAAGAAGAAGACATTTTACCAGTTTTGGGGTTTGAATGCTACATGAGGAACCAGTACAAGAAATCAGACCTTGGTCAAATAGCATTTTCATGTAATTCTTATAGCATTTACTTGGAGTACCAGATGCAATCTGACACATAAGACACCCAGTGAGAGCCAGAAAAGTCATTTTTTGCTGTGACTAATAATTTAACACTACAGCATCTGAACTGCCCTGGAACTCCACCCACCCGGTGCTCCAAGGCAGGTTAAAACAAACATACAGAATTATGTGCAAATAGTGCTCGACCTCAGGCTGAGTCAGCTGCTGTCTGTCTGCTGACCCCCCCCCCCCCCCCCCCCCCGCTCACCTTTTCAGCCAAGGAGACAAGTCTGGATCAGAGGTCAAAGGTCACCAGCACAGCCTTTCCCTATCAGCAGCAGTCTAGACAGCACCTGCCGCCTTGTCGCCCAATCTCCATCTCATCCGCGTGAGCTGGAGATTAATAATTAAAGGAGACTACCGCAATTGTATATGTGTTAACCTTATTTTTATTTTACTCTGTTTTAATTATTTTTTGGTTCATCAGTGGGAGGGTTTTTTATTGATTTTTTTTTTCTTTTTGTTTGTTTTTGTATTGTTGTTTCTTTACTCTGTCAAAAAAAACAAAAAAAAGAAAATGGATCATATGTTTTTTTTTTTATGTTTTTTTTTATGTTTTCCAATAAAAATACTTATGGGAAAAAAAAAAAAAAAAAGGAGACTACCACTCAATTTACATGGCTTTCTAGCTTTGGTGAGAAGGCTTTTTATGGATATTTAAAATTAGTGGTATTCCTCTTTAACATGTAACTTAAAAAAAAAAAAGAGCATTTTTTTCTGCACTAAGATGGAAAACGTGACTTGCGGCTGTTTGACTGATATGAAGTCAGCATCAATAGCCGTCAATACAGAGAGAGACGGTGCTCTCCGCCCCGCCTTCCCCTGACAGCTGACTTCCTCTGGACTCATATGGGGGTTTAGCAGATGAACAGTTTCACATTTACACCCCCTCTGCTCAGACCACCAAACCACCACTGCAGCATCTCTGCTCCATTTATAGCGGCGTTATTCTATTCTATTCTATTCTATTCTATTGCCAAGATGACAGAGGGTCACAGAGGTGGATGGTCTCTTTTCCTCCTGGCTGCTATTATCCTGGGTGAGTTTAATATACTGACACTTAAATATTAAAAAATCTCAATTCACCTTCATTAATGAACGTAAAACTATTGATTCTGTGTCCTGCCTCTGTACTTCAGAAAGTGGATCTCTGTAATCCACTTTCTGCTGCTTTTTTTTCATTTCTAGTGAAGTAAATTCTAGTGAAATTAAACTCTTCATAATGCTGCTAAAGCCGTTTTATTTCTCATTTCAAGAGTGATGTTTCCATCAAGCGAACCCGAGGCTCTAATGAGTCCGTATGTGGTATAACTGTGAGTGCTTTCTGTTGTGTGTGTGTGTGTGTGTGTGTGTGTGTGTTGTGGTTTCCTCTCCCACACAGTGTTAGCTGTTGTTACTGACACCTGCAGTCGTTCCACACCGTTGGCAACAACCCACACTAAGGCTTCACACACACACACACACACACACACACTCATTTAAGCTCAAACACTCAGCTTGGTATGCTGCATGGCAACACACACAAGCCTGATCACACACACACACACACGCACAAAGCTGAAGGTATACACACATGACTGTTGCTTTCTGTCTCAACAACTGAAGAGGATCAACATGATGGAAGTGATTTTTCCATCTTCCTTTCCCTCCTTCCACCCTCTGTCATTTAGCTTTATCTCTGTTTGCTCTGGAAGAACAGAACCTCTAACCGTTTTGTGCCGTAAAGCGATCCAGCAGATTTCCCGCCAAATCTGACCTGGTGGCTCACAATGGAAAATGCAGTGTAGAAGCTGCTGATTTGCAGTGGTGGAAGAAGTACTCTGATCCTTTACTTCAGTAAAAGTACCAATACAGCAATGTAAAAATACTCCATTACAAGTAAAAGTCCTGCATGAAAAATCCTACTCAAGTAAAAGTACATAAGTATTAGCAGCAAAATGTAGTTAAAGTATTAAAGTAAAAGTAGTGGTTTGGTCCCTCTGACTGATATTTTATTATATATGACATCATTAGATTATTAATACTGAAGCATCAGTGTGTAAGCAGCATGTTACTGTTGTAGCTGCTGGAGGTGGAGCTAGTTTGAACTACTTTATATACAGTTAGCTAGTTTAGTCCAGTGGTTCCCAACCTAGGGGTCGGGCCCCTCCAAAGGGTCACCGGATAAATCTGAGGGGTCGTGAGATGATTAATGGGAGAGGAAAGAAGAAAAAACAAAGTTCTTCTGGACTTTTTCTCTAATCTTCAATTTGTGCTGAAATATTGGATGATTTGAACATTTATTGAAATGAAACCATGTGAGGTTTAGAGGGAAAAATCACTATTTGGTGGAGCTGTTAACAACTCATAGACATCTGAAATGTGACCCGACTACACACTGCTTCTTATAAGACGTCAAAAGCCAAAAAGGTTGGAAACCGCTGGTTTCATCTTTAACAATGTGTTGTATTTTAAAAGCTTGTTATATTATCCATTGTGTCAAATCTCCATCTGAAAAGTAACTAAAGCTGTCAAATAAATGTAGTGGAGTAGAAAGTACAATATTTCCCTCTGAAATGTAGTGGAGTGGAAGTATAAAGTAGCATCAAATGTAGTTTCTCAAAATTGTACTTAAGTACAGTACTTGAGTATATGTACTTAGTTACTTTCCACCACTGCCAATTAGTTCACAGTAATTACACTAATGCCTAAAAATGAATGTGGTGATGATTTATTGATGTTTAAAATAAGCATCATTTAAGCAGTGTGATGGGTCTCCTCCTCTCCACCAGGCTTCAGCCTCTCCAGTGACGGCAGCTCCATCCAGGCTGCCTCCGACTCTGAGCAGCCCAGTGAGGGTCTCATCTACCGGCCGGTCCTGCAGCCCACTGAGGCCGTCCCTGTCATCGGTACACACACACACACACACACACACCCAACACACACTTTTTACAACAGCGACTTTACATTTCATCAAACGCACCGGCTGTTGATTTGCAACTGTGCCCCCTCTGACGCAGAAAGAAGCACAACCATCGCAATTTCAGCTGTGACCGTTGAGAAAAGGCAAAAGTGGAAATGCAAGATAGAGATGGTGTTAAACCGTGTGTGTGTGTGTGTGTGTGTGTGTGTGTGTGTACAGGGACCTACACCATGAAAACCCCTGCTGGGAAACCCTGCCTCAAAGCCACCATGGGAGTAGAATACATTGTCATCGAAAAGAAGGTTAGAGGCTGTCTCTGACTCAGCACTGTGTGTGTGTGTGTGTGTGTGTGTGTGTGTGTGTGTGTGTGTGGGTGTGTGTGGGTGTGTGTGTGTGTTTTGGGGGTGTTAGTGCATTTCAGCACTTTTTGCGGCTGGTGTGTGTTTGTCTCAGCAGCTCTCTGGAGGGTGTTAAGAGGTGGTTTTACCGGCCAAACTGTTGGTAAAAACAAACAGGCAGCCATCAGTTCTCATTTGTTGTATAAGTCAGTGGTTCTCAACGTGGGGTCCGGGGACCATCAGGGGTCCTTGAGGGGGTTCCAGGGGGTCCCAGGCAAATTGATGAATCGTTAAACTTCAGCATTATTTCATTTACAAGGAGTTAACACAAGTAGAGAATGTAGAAGAATGACTGTTTTGATCATAGTTTCTCTGTTATCTCTCTACCTACAATACAGATAGTCATGGAATTCTGGACAAAATCATATCTGACAATAAAAATATTCTCAGATTTGGGTCCGAGAGAAAATAGCCAAATGTGGCCCAAATGCGGACTAAATTAGGGGTCCTTGATATGAAAAAGGTTGAGAATCACTGGTATAAGTCAGTGGTTCTCAACGTGGGGTCCGGGGACCACCAGGGGTCCTTGAGGGCATCCCAGGGGGTCCCCAGCAAATTGATGAATTGTCGAAACTTCATTATTTCATTTACAAGAACAATTATAGAATGTGAAGAATGGCTATTTGTTTTATCATAATTTCTCTGTTATCTCTCTACCTACAATACAGATAGTCATGGAATTCTGGACAAAATCATATCTGACAATGAAAATATTCTCAGATTTGGGTCCGAGAGACAAAATCTCATCAAATGGGGGTCTGTGGCTCTAATATGGACTAAATTAGGAGTCCTTGATATGAAAAAGGTTGAGAATCACTGGTATAATAATTTTATTCATATATGGAATAAAATGATCTCATGCAAAATGTATTATCTGGAAATTCAGTTGATATTTTTGTACATTTCGATTCATAATATCGTGTGTCATCAGTGATGACTATATATAGTCTCTGCTTTTGTCATGGGAACAGAAATCAGAACGACCCATTTTTTTTTTACATAGATGAAGAAACCGAGATAAACAGGAAAAACTCTAATATATAAAGTAATATCTGTGTCCTGTGTGTGTTCAGAAGCCCTGGTATTTCGAGCTGGACCCCACCAGGGTGGCAACCAGCGGCTACTGTGGCAAGGAGGCCGCTGTCCTCTCTCTCACCCTGCCAGACAACGCCGCCAGCCTGCAGCTCACCTTCAGAAAGGTACAAACCATCTCTTTTTTTCAAACTGTTTTTTTTTTTTTTATTCAACACACACGATACAGAGAACATACAACTTGGAGGAGACGCATATACAGTTCCACTTGTTTTAACGTATATTCCTTTCATGTCTGTTCTGAACATTGTTGATTGGTACACGTGTACAATTTGATACCCTGAACATTTTCAGAATTGCAGTGATGACAGAAATAGTGCTGATTTTTCTTTCTGCAGAAAATGGGTTGTTCTCCATATCTGCTCAACTGACCATAATAGAATTGAAAAAAAATGTGCCTGCATGTGTCTGAACAATAGGAATTAGTCAGTGGTGGAAAGTAACTAAGTACATTTACTCAAGTACTTTACTTAAGTACAATTTAGAGGTACTTGTACTTTACTTGAGTATTTCCATTTGATGCTACTTTATACTTCCACTCCACTACATTTCAGAGGGAAATATTGTACTTTTTACTCCACTACATTTATTTGACAGCTTTAGTTACTAGTTACTTTGCAGATTTAGATTATTACAGATTACAAATCAACTAATACATTATGATATATTTTTATAGGTTAAGCTACCCAGCAGTATATAAAGTAATTAAAATTAGCTCCACCTTTACCAGCTGCAACATTAAAGTGATGAACACATTAATGCATCAATAATTATAGTCCAATAACATGATATATATGATTCTGAAATGGGCCATTCTGCATAATGATTAGTTTTACTTTTGCTACTTTAAGTACATTTTGATGCTAATACTTTTGTACTTTGACTTAAGTAAGATTTTGAATGCAGGACTTTTGTAACAGAGTATTTTTATACTGTGGTATTTCTACTTTTACTTAAGTAAAAGATCTGAATACTTCTTCCACTACTGGAATTAGTGCTGAGGAAAACATCATAAACTGTTCAGATCGTCATGTAAGGGTGAAGTCAACGATATTCTGTAAAGAAAAACAACGAAACGGCAGTTTTAAGAGAACCGAGAACATTGCCCTTTTTACTATTTATGACAAACACAGAAATCTGGATTTCTGAATCGTTTCACTGTGTCCTGTTGCTTTATCCGCTCTGTTTCTATCCTCAGGAGGGGAATGTTTCCTTCGTTACCGGGCTGACCGCTCACATCACTCCTCTGCCCGTCTGCAAAGGATGTGCCAGTAAGACCAGAAAGAGAGAGAGAGGGGGGAGTGTGTGTTATATGGTTATATGATACTATACTGAGCTCAGAATGTCACCTTGCCTCCCAGGTAAGATTTACCCGGGCGTGGTGGCCAACACGAAGCTGTTCAAGGCCAATTGTGGGCGGAGCTTCAAGTGCAAGTCCCAGAATGAGTTTGTGATGGCGGCGGAGCTGAAGATCAAGCTGGTTCCTCTGCAGATCCAGGCCTTCACCCTGCCCAAGGGAGAGTATGGACAAGGTGGGTCACTATTGCACTGAAGGTGGGTAAACTCTATTCCACTAATAAAACTAAACTAAACTAAGGTAAAGTGAGTCCAGGTTGGTTTACCCTCCACTACTTTGCAGATAGATCTACAACTCTGTCTGTTCTTAGAAACTGAGGAAACTCCTTAATCAGTATTTTTTGCATTGGAAAGATAGGTACCCAGTGCATTTTTCTGTTTGGTTCATGTAGGTTCACCAGTGGTGGAAGAAGTACTCAGATCTTTTACTTAAGTAAAAGTAGAAATACCACAGTATAAAAATACTCTGTTACTTAAGTAAAAGTACAAAAGCATCAGAATGTACTTAAAGCAACAAAAGTAAAAGTACTCATTATGCAGAATGGCCCATTTCAGAATAATACAGTATATATTATATTATTGAATTATAATTATTGATGCATTAATGTGTAAGCATCACTTTAATGTTGCAGCTGGAAAAGGTGGGGCTGATTTCCACTACTTTATATACTGCTGGGTAGCTTGCAGTAATCTATAATAATACATCACAATTTATTAGTTGATTATATTTTGTATTAATAATCTGAACCTAATATTTTAGATATAATATCTAATATTTCTCTCTGAAATGTAGTGGAGTAGAAGTATAAAGTAGCATAAAATGGTAATACTCAAGTAAAGTACAAGTACCTCAAAATTATACTTAAGTACAGTACTTGAGTAAATGTACTTAGTAACTTTCCACCTCTGAGGGTCACACTGCTCAAGTGAACCAGGGCCTGTAAATAAAAGTCACATGACTCCCAAGTAGCTTGTTTATTGGACAGCTTTGGTGACCTGTCATCCTGCCAGGTTAGAGGTTTTGGTGGCCAGGGAGAGTCAAAACAAATCTAATGATGGACTTGTCTGTGCTCTTCTTCTCTGGTTTTCATACAACTTAAGAACACTTGAAGAAATAGCTATATATGAGCATCAGTCCAGACTTCATTTTCAACTATCTGACGTCAACAGCTGTCTCCTTCTACCCATAATCCCTAGCGTTTTGGGGGTCATTTCAACCACATGCTTCCCCTCAACCCTCCGACCCTCTTTTACTCTCTCCTCCTCTTCCTCCTCCTCCTCCTCCTCCTCTTGTCTTCCAGAGGTGGAGTGCTGGGCCGACTTTAACAAGCGAGTCATCCCCATCATCGTCGGAGCCGTGGTGGTCTGCATCGTCCTGATCGCTGTGCTGACCTTCCTCGTCATCAAAGACCGGCGCGGACAAGGCTACGAGAGATGTGACCTCCTGAGACTGGGACCAGACCGGGGAGAGACACGGCATGGAAATGGACTGATGCTCAAAGAAAAGTGTCATATTCATATACAAAAAATTCTCAGCGTCCACCCTCAGTTTATATTCTTATCTTGTTGAATTGAACTTTTTACTTAAATCCATGAATGCTTATAATAATAATAAATGTAAATTATTAGCCTAACTGGTAACACTTTACAATAAGGGTCACTAAGTTAAGTTAACCCTTAATTAACAGTTAACTAATGTGTCTGGTAATCATTTACTAATGGTGTTCATGTTAACTAAGGTATTAATTTATACATTATTTAATAGTCATATTTATAAACTATTAAATTATGTATAAATTAATACCTTAGTTAACATGAACACCATTAGTAAATTACACATTAGTTAACTGTTAATTAAGGGTTAGTTAATGCTTATTAAGCATTAACTAACCCTTAACTTAGTGACCCTTATTGTAAAGTGTTACCATATCACTCATTTATTTGGTTATACTTTTTTATATGGTATCTCTTTCACTTATTTATTTTTTGTACCTGCATTTCATTGTTTTTTTCTTTTCCTGTTGTCAGTGTTACATTCAGTGCTGTTTGTACTGATATCCTGCTTGTTGCATTTTGAATTCATGTTTAATAAAAAAAAAAAAAGGATATGAAATAGGATATGAATCTATAAATGAAAAAGAATGTAATATTATGTAATGTGATTTATAATATAAAGATGATATGATCATTAACTCTGGATTTGATATGACAGGACTGCTACAGAATATGACTAATAATAGCATATAACTGTGTTTTGTTTTGTATTTTCAACTTTTTTTTGTTTTGTATTTTCAACTTTTTCAATTTTCAACTTACATATTAGCCTTATTAGCCTTTATTTCTCAGGTTTGGGACATGCAGGATGTTGGACTATATGGCACACTTAATGTTTTCCCTCCACACTTCTAAAATACTTTTCTGATAAAACTGATTTTCTAGACTATAGTTTCAGTTTATGTTATGAAATCAAATTTGGCAACAAGACATAACCAATAACTTTTGATGAGTTTCTCCAGCATTATAAGCATGTGGTTTGAAAGAGAAGTTTCTATTTTCGGACGGGTGTTGTTGACTGAAGCTGGGGGTTTGTCGTTTATTTATCCTTCTCTTTCTTTATGTTCGTGAATCCATTTGTAAAGAGAGAAACAATTTCATTGCTAGTTTTATTTGGAAGAACAAACATCATACATTTTATCAGCAGGCGCTAATGGCATGGAAATATTTGGTACATGATTTCCCACCCCACAAAGCCATGTTGTGTAATAACTGCAATATCGTTATTAAAAGCAAAAGTGTTGGAAAGAGAGGAATATTATTTTGTCGTTGTCATTTATTTCAGGCTTTCAGGGTATGAAAATATCTTTGTTTCTTACTGTGGGCTACATGTAAGTAAGTGATCAATATACAGTATGTAAAAAAAATTCTGTCCATTATCTTAGCTTTTTTATACAATTTTTACACAATTGTTTTTGAAAAATAACTTCTATGTAAAACAAAAGTAAAGATATGTAATATATTATTTTTGAGGCTTTCCCTATTATGCATGACAAATAAATTGGTAATGGAATAAAAGTAATGGTTTCTCCCAGTTATTTCAGCAGCATACACCTTGGAGTTATTCACAAATACAGGAAAACATTTTAGAGTTTCATTCCAAAACCAGATATCCTCCATTTTGAAACTAAGACACCAACTAAAAATGATTTGCTATCATAAAAGTAAAAGTCAGGGTTGAATAGTATTACTGACCAGTAAAACAGGTCAGTTCTGTCTATTTTGGACTGAAGCCCTTGATGTACTATATTGTTGTAAAAATAAGAGATATTAAACCAACATTTTTCCACCAGAATAGATATACAGTTATCCCTTATAAAACAATAAGCTTGGAATGAAAAAGTGACAGTTTGATGAATGAAAAGCATGGGCAGGAATATGTGTCACTAGAAACTGAAATTGAATTATTTATATTTCAATTTGAATTGCTCAGCTTGAATAATTGCATTAAAAAACTGAATTTGAATCACATAATGTGAATTTGTATTGTTTAACTTGAATAATTGCATTGAAAAACTGAATCTGAATAGCATAATTTGAAATTGAATTCATTAGTTTGAAGCTGAATTCCAATAAACTTGAAACTGAACGTAATATTATGAAATTGAATTCATTTGCTCTGAAACTGTATTCGGTTCTCACAATTCAAATTCGGTTCTCGTAATTCAAATTCAGTTCTTGCAATTCAATTTCAGTTTACTGAGACACACATCCTGGTCGCTGAGGAAGAGCAATCGAGTGCTTCCTCATCGCAGGATCCAGATGACCTCATCTTCTTCACTGAGTTCAATGATGTAGGAGTGATGTGGTTGAGTGCATCGACCTGAGGAAAGATGCTTAACTAACACCCGGGATACAGTGCAGCTATCTTTTGTGCTCTCCCATCACACATGTTCCTTTGAATTAGGTCCATGGCACCTCCAGAAGCACACACACACACACACACACACACACACACACTGCTTTCAACACAACACTGAATAGACCTGTATTCACCTACACCAGATGTTCTCAACCTTTTTCATATCAAGGACCCTAGTTTAGTTCACATTAGAGCCACAGACCCCCATTTGATGAGATTTTGTCTCTCGGACCCAAATTTGAGAATATTTTTTTTGTTAGATATGATTTTATCCAGAATTCCATGACTGTCTGTATTGTAGGTAGAGAGATAACAGAGAAACTATGATCAAAACAGTCATTTTTCTACATTCTCTAATTGTGTTAACTTCTTGTAAATGAAATAATGCTGAAGTTTAACAATTCATCAATTTGCTGGAGACCCCCTGGAATTCCCTCAAGGACCCCTGGTGGTCGCCGGACCCCACGTTGAAAACCACTGACCTACAGCTACACTGTGCTGACATTGCTGACGTCTTACATTTGTACACAGTCAAGAGCTGTCACACGTTTAGGACCTCAAGCTTCAAATACTCAAATACAGAGTTGATGCTGAAGCGTCATTTTTCCATCTGAAAGCTAAAGAAGTTCACTCAGCTCACCTGTCCTCGGAGTTCTGTTCGATGGAAACGTTTCACCAGTAAAAGTAGCACAACAGTGACAAACAATCAGAAGCGAGTGTGTTTTCTGCAGTTGTTGTTGGTGAAAATACCAGTTCCACATAAATCAAAGAATACATACTTTCTTACCTGAATCTCAAAGACAATTTCCCTGTTTGTTTCTCCAGCACAATTCTTCCCTCTTTTACGGGTTTTTGGTATTCATGACACAAGTTCTGACAAACTACAACACAGGTTAACCCAGTTTTATCACGTATATACACTGACCAGCCACTTTATTAGGTACACCTATCTAGTAGCGGCTGGTCATCTGTTGCTGTAGCCTATTTACCATAAGGGCCAACAACTCGTGTTGTGAGATGCTCTTCTGCACACCACTGTTGTAAAGACTGTTACTGGAGCCAGTCAGTTCAGTCTTGAAGCAGTCCGCCCATTCTCTCTCATTAACAAGGTGTTTTCGGACGCAGAACTGCTGCTCACTGGATGCTTTTTGTTCATCGCACCATTCTCTGGTACTCTAGAGCAGTGGTTCTCAACATTTTTCATATCAAGGACCCCTAATCTAGTCCACATTAGGGCCCCAGACCCCCATTTGACGAGGTTTGATGTATGATGTAGGTATGATTTTGTCCAGAATTCCATGACTATCTGTATTGTAGGTAGAGAGATAACAGAGAAACTGTGATCAAACTAGTCATTCTTCTACATTTTCTAATTGTGTTCACTTCTTGTAAATGAAATAATGCTGAAGTTTAACAATGCATCAATTTGCTGGGGACCCCCTGGAACCCCCTCAAGGACCCCTGGTGGTTCTCGGACCCCACGTTGAGAACCACTGCTCTAGAGACTGTAGTGCGTGAAAATCCCAGGAGGGCAGCTTCTGAGATGCTGGAACCAGCACATCTGGCACCAACAACCAGACCACGGTCAAAGACGCTTACATCACTCATCTTGTCCATTCTAATCTTTGGTCGAACAAAAAAATAAAGCACTTCACCATGTTTGCATGCTTTATATATTGAGTTGAGCAGCCACATTCATTCACTGTATGGAGGAGCAGGCTATTTGCATTAACGAGCAGTGTACCTAATAAAGTGGCCGGTGTGTGTAGATCATAGCAGTCCCCACTGACATCCTGGACAGCAAATACCCAACTCCTTCCATCAGATAGACAACACCTGGGTTATACCAATGTATTGGTTTGCAAATATATCAGGCCGATATTGGCCTTTTATTAAATATCAAATATCGGCCAGTCGGTGTCGTCCAGCTCTAATATGATGGAGGTTCCTCCCTGACCACAGCTACAGAAAACACTGTGGAATCAATGGTGTATGTATAGAGAAAACAGCTGTCTAAGTTGATGAGGCAGTTGTGGGATGAGAGGTTCATGCTTCATGGTACGGTACATAACCAGCCATTTCCATCCCATAGTTTCACCTGACCTCTTTATCTTTTTTATTATATCCCCGAAATGATATAGGATATGTGCTTCTGTATGGGAAACACTGCATCTCTTAGCCACAGAAGCCTATAAAACTAGATAGACTGGCTGAAAGCCTGCTGTAACACGTCACGTCGGCTCTGTCACTTGTTTAGCACCTGAGTCATTCTTTCTTTATTTTCAGATAGAACTAGAACTAGAACCCCCCCCCCCCATGGCCAACTGCTTCCTACACCAATGTTAAATACATGACATCACACAAACTTTTTTTTTAATGGACCTCAAAACATGCAATAAAACACTGGGAAGTGTAAAATATGGGACCTTTAAGGAGTTTGATGTTTTGAAGAACATCCATCATCCCATCCATCAAGTATAATGGCAAGAAAAAGTCTTCACACCCTGCCCCACCCCACCCACTTTCTGCATTTTTTCTCAATTCTATTAGAATAAAAAGTTATTTCTGCTCAATTTATCTGACAGTACATGATTTACTACATTATTATTGGTCTAAATGTGATTTTAGTGTAAAGATACTGTCTTAGCCTGCTGGTTGGAACCAATTGTCATTGCCCAGTCAAAAAAGAATTTGTAGATTATTGCATCATAAAGCTGTTGTGGAACTAATGCAGATATATATGTCCAAGATGTGTATTTTCCTCAGTTTACTGTTGCAACTGATTAAGGTAAGTCAGTGGTTTTCTTCTTTAATGTAGCAAAGTATCTAAGGTCCAGTGATGCTGTAACTCAGAACCAGAGGTGGAAAGAGGGGTGAAATATACAATGTTCACATTTTCAGTCAGGTACCATTTTAATTGACTAGTGACAAGTATATTTTAAATCCAACCTACAACTTGAAGAAAGGACAAATTATTGACTCAGTAGCTGCCTGTTGTTATTTTTTCTAAACTTTCCTCAAGTCGGAGGTCAGAGAGAGAATATACTGTAGCTACTTGTCTAGAAATGTTTTCAAGTTAAGCTAAAACCGTACCGACCTGAACTTGGTAGGTAGGTAGACAGGTGAGCAGATAGATAGATAGCGAGAGAGAGAGAGAGAGAGAGAGAGAGAGAGAGAGAGAGAGAGAGAGAGAGAGAGAGAGAGGGAGTGACCTAAGTCAATTTGGAGTCTAACTGCAGAAAATACAGATAGCATTTAGTGGTGTAGTCTTCAGTACTAAATAATGAAAATGTAGCCAATAATCCACTAATAAATAATAAAAATGTAATGTAGTATGTTAACATTAATACAACCTTGATTTAAAGTGTTCCATAGTCTAGTGACACCAGTGTTTCATTAGTTTCATTTAGTTAAATTCTTACAATAGGGTGGGATTTACAGTCAACGCCTACAATCATATTAAATGACGGTTTTAGGGCAGTGACAGGCAAATACAATATGTAATCTGAATGTGAAATGACATGATAAATGGATGATAGTCTAATTAAAGGGATTGGAAGTAGTAGAGATTGAAAATAGCAACTTGTTTTCTCTCTTTTCTCCCCATTTTCCTCAGTTTCCGTGATAGAAATACTATGGAAGACGACAAGAACACTTTACCTCCCTCCATGAACTATATGGTACTGGACCATCTGGGAGAGGGGGTCTTTGGAAGAGTGGACCTATGTATTAAATTGGACACCGCAGAGCCTGTGGCTGTAAAGACCATCAAAAGCAGCCAGGAACACATCATCGCCAGAGAGGTGGGCTACTTTATTGATTTTGATCTTTACACTTGCAAAAGATTGTATCACATTTGATTAGTTGGTCCAAATTCGCCATAGCTATTTAAAAGGTTTGCTATGTAACACATGAACTATCTTTTGATAACATATTGTAAGCATGTCAAACGTGTCATGTGTTCCCAGCTGGCCATTCTACAAAGGCTCAGAGCTTTGGACCCAGAAAAGAGCAACATCGTGAAGTTTCATGACTCCTTCCAGTCGAGCAGTGGAACTAGTCTGGTGTTCGAGGTCTTGGACATCAGCCTGCTGGACTACTTGAGGCTCAGAAGATGTCGCCCTCTGCCTTTAAAACACATAAGACCCATCATCCAACAGGTACAGATACTATCAGATAGAAAGCCAAATTCAAATTTTCAGCTGTGGCACATGCTCTATATTTTATGAGCGACTTTGTACTTGCAGATGGCCACAGCACTCGAAGCCTTGAAGAGCATCGGAGTGATCCACGGAGATCTGAAACTGGACAACATTATGCTGGTGGATCAACTGACAAAGCCCTTCAAGTTGAAGGTGATCGACTTCGGCTTGGCCATTCGGACACGTGAAGCCAAGAGTCTCCGAGGCACTCAGCTTCAGGCCCGTTGCTGGAGGTGAGGTCTATAGAAACATGGATCTCTACTGGAGGGTGCTTGCAGTTTCTCAGTTGTACTGTAAATAAATAGCAGTGTGTGTGTTCCCTCTCCACACTTGTTAGGACAAATGATGAATTCACGGCTCCATAATTCTCAGCTGCTGTGACAACCGTGTACTGATGCTGTGCATTCTTGTTTGTGAGGGATTTCTGCCATGTCCCATGTTGTATTCTTTTTCCTCAGAACATGACAATGTTTCTCATTTTGTGTGTTGCTGTTCTTCCACACTCAGGTCTCCAGAAATCCTTTTGGGTCTGCCATTTTGTGAGGCCATCGACATGTGGTCAGTGGGCTGTGTGATGTTCATGTTGTATCTTGCCATTGGAGCCTTCCCTGGGCAGTGTGAATATGATGTGGTCAGTACCTTACTACAGCTGGACACTATTCCTAATACATCTAGTACTGCAGCATCCACATAATTATACTCTTCCTGAAAGGCCAGGCTCAGTTCTCTGTGTAAAGAATGACAGGGTCTAGATGTTCATTATTGATTACAGTAGCTATTATAAGAGCAGCAGATAATGTTCACAGCAGACAAATCACCAACAGCGTATGGAGTCTTGATAGTCTAGAAAGATGATGCTATGTTTTGTTTCCAGATGCGATTCATGGTCGACATGCTGGGTCAGCCTGCGGACCGTCTTCTGAACGCCGGGCTAAAATCGAAGATGTTTTTCAAAAAAGCTCCCTTCTACGTTCGGGGCCCACGCTGGAGGCTCCTGGTACCACAACACCCCTTCTTTGGCTTTCATTTTCTCTTGAACATTTTCTTCTCTGTTTGTTGGGAAGAGGTATCTCAAATAGACTTTATGTTCTTTTAGACTCCACAGGAGTTCACCAAAAGAACAGGCACACAGTCCAGAGATGACAGGCACTATACCTTCCGCTCTCTGGATGAACTGAAGGAGGTAGGTGGTCAAGTAGGTGGAAGCTGCTGAAGATGTAGCATTGGCTGAATTCAGGACTTTCACTGACGAGATGATTTGTCTGATTTTCGGTTGGAATTTGCTTATTGTTTCCAAAAATAGGAGAGCCTGGGTGAAGAGAACAGGACTAAGGCTGATGATAGCAGAGAGTTTGTGGATTTAATGAAGGCAATGCTTCAACTGGATGCCAGGAAGAGGATTACCCCCAGCGAAGTCCTCGCCCATCCATTTATTACGATGAGCCACCTCAACGGCTCCCGCCACAGCTCTCAGTAAGTGTGTGTGTGTTTCTGTGTGTGTGGCGTACGTGATGATTGATCAGCTGGTTCATTGATTGACATACTTTGTTCTGTGGTAAGCCCTGTTTCCTGAGTATAACGGTGTGAGTTTGTTGTTTGGTAGCAGTGAAGCTCTGCCTCCTGCCACCACCATGCAGAGAGATGGTGAGAATGTGGATGAAAAGCAGTCTCAGCCTGCAGCACTGCAACCCCGCAGCAGCCAGGCCCAGACCAGATCCCAAGAAACCGGGAAGAAGACCAAGGCTGATGATTGGTAGGTGTTGGTCCATCTTTCCATTGGCCTGCTGGTGCTAGAGGATTGTGTGGTAGAGGCCACAGCTGCTTTATTTTCAGATTCAAACCTTTTGATGTTGCTGAATCAAATGCTGAATTGCTGAATATACCTGAACAACAAATTTGAGGGAGCAGTATATGTTAACTGTGTCTTCATTCATCAGCACTAGGGCAACTTCCACAACACCACAGCCAGGTGTCATGTTGGTTCGCCCTATGTCCTCCGTGAACAGCATGCAGGAGGATGGGGCTACGGAACACCAAATAAGGTAAGATTATTTCCTCTGGTCACTCCACTTCTGGTATAGTGCTGCTCTTTAAAACTTCCAACAGTGACTCTGTGTGTGTGTGTGTGTGTGTGTTTAGCTCCCAGGCAGTTCTGAAGAAGACCTCCAGCTGTCCGGAGATTGTGGATCATAGCGGTCTCATGTTGAAGTCTATCAGTGAAACTTCTGCTATAACTGAGGCCAGTCCCTCACTGAACGCCACACAGGTAGTTGTGGATGATAGCGGTCTCATGTTGGAGTCTATCGGTGAAACTGCCATGGCTTCTGCCATAACTGAGGCCAGTCCCTCACTCAACGCCACAGAGGTAGGAATCACCGCTTGCTGAGCATGATTTATATATTAGCAATATTGTACAGTAGAAAAATGGATTCAACCAGTAATGAATGTGATTATTGTTAATAATAACAACTTCCTCTCAGGTCGGAGCTGCAGCTATTCCAGCTGTGGACTCTGCTGCTGTGGACACCTCATCGGTTTCCCTGAGCAGCCACCTGGTCAGCACAGAGTCCTCTCACACCACATCTGGTAGGAGATCTCCACCTCAACTTGTGTCTGATTTGTCCAGTCCTTCCACACTCAAGTTAACTCATGAAGGTAGGCTGAGGCATTGACTGTGCTCTTTTGATTTTCAGAGGTCAGCGAGCCCAAGGAGGAGAAGAAGAAGAAGAAGAAGAAGGGAATCCGACGCTTCTTCTCCGGGATGATGAAGGCACTTCGCCGCTGCTTTGCGCCCAAGAACCAACATGCGAAGTGAAGTTTTCTGTGAAGGTTTTTTAACTACACACCTGAGAACTTGCATGACAGATTTTACACTTAGAAAATATTCACACAGGGCGTCTCTCTTCACTATAGACTATCGAATGAAGGCAAAAATGCCCCCCCCCCCCAAAAAATGGCACAATGATACTTAAACCATTTACATCAACTGGACTTACCACTCAAGTGAACTTACCACTGGTGTCGCACAGACAGGAGAAAAAAACAAGCCTAACTTGCATGTTAAGCACAAATAAATAAAATAAATGGCAGTGAGCTAACACTACCATAAAATGCAACATGTCTTGTAGCTTAGTCAAGCTCAGCAAGTCTCAAATCAGCAAGCATAGTTTGACATTTGCAAAACTAAACATGTAGCTCTATTTTTGTAAGGACCTAAGCAAAATTATAGTTAGACGACACAGTCACAGCCAAAAACGTAATAAAAGACATTGCTACATTACCGGGGCTGGAACTGTTTTTTTTTAACTGAAATTTTGCTTGGGTCCTTACAAAGCTAACGTTAGAGCCACTGATGTTTAGTTTTGCAGCTGTGAAGCTACTAAGCCTTTCTATTTGACACTTGCTGAGCTTTGCTGCACTACAAGACATGTTGCATTTTATGGTAATGTTAGCTAACTGCCATGGGCCACAGTCTTAATTAGAAATGTGGAATGTGCTTAATACGCATGTTAGGCTTGTTCATTTCTCTCCATTCTGTCACCAGTGGTAAGTTCCCTTATTAGACTTTAGCTCACTTGATGTAAAAAGCTCGATAGCGATACTTGTGAGGCCGCCATATTTTGTCCCGATTCAAAACTGGACAAAAAATTCAATCTTTTCTGTGACATCAGACTAAGAACACAGGTGAGTGAATATTTTCTGAGTGTAAAATCCATCATGCAAGTTCTCAGGAGAAGAAAAACCTTCATAGATCTCTGGGCAGCATGGAGGCTCAGTGGTTAGCACTGTCGCCACACAGCAAGGACACGAGTTCCATTCCCATACCCGGTCCTTTCTGTGTGGAGTTTGCATGTTCTCCCCATGTTTGCGTGGGTTTCCTCCGGGTTCTCCGGTTTCCTCCCACAGTCCAAAGACATGCAGCTCAGGTGGATTGGAGACTCTAAATTGCCCGTACATCTAAATGCTGGGATAGGCCTAGCGGAGACACAGAGATGATTTTACAGCCAATCCTCTGGTCACATATTGGGTAAGGTGACCAATGGACCAAACTCCTAAAAAGTCAGTGTTCACAGTATTCTGTTACATCACCGCACGACCATCTTGGTAGGAAAATAACAGGTGATTGTAATAAATTTACAGGTCATTACAACCAAATGACAGCCACAGCCAATGAGCTGTGTGTATTGTAAAGCGCCATATTGATAGGAAATGCATGTGGCATCATGGGAAATAGCCCTAGCCTGATATTCTGACTTCACCAAGAATGTCGGCCGCTTTTGACAAAAATATCGTCTTTGCAAAGACAATATGGTTAAGGGGGTGATTTCAACAAATATTATTCTGCTGAAACGCTGATGAAAAACTTTAGTCCCGCCCACAAAGGTGCTGATTGGCTCAATCGTTTCTCTGAAAATCACCGTTGCCTAGAGCAACACCAGACTCTCTGAATCACTCGTCAAAATCTGGAGTCTGGAACCAGGCTACTCCTTGCTAGTCCTTTAACCCTGAAAAGGAATAAATGTCAAAGAAAATGAATGAATGAATGAGTTCTCCCCTCAAAAATAAACCAATTCACTTAAAAAACAAATTCAGAGTTGTACTGTTGTCAGTATTATATGTTTTCACAGGAATATATTCACTTCTACACTGCTAGTTTTACTTCTAGAGGTGTGATGTTTCATTCAAACAGCACACAGAGATACAGACTTTATCTCTCTCAAACACATGCACATGCAACACACAAACACACGTACGCACACGCACACACACACACACACACTGGGGCAGGTACAATGTTCATAGGTGGAATTAAGGTGGAATAGGTACCAGGTGTCACAGCGTTTTAGGTGGAGCCATCAGTGGAAGTCCTTCATCCGTACTGTGTAGGATCAACCCACACACATAACAGTTTGTAGAATTTGGGCTATTACCCGCCACCATTTTCGGTTGAGGATAAACCTCCTTAAACACAGTGACCCAGCTTTTATCCAGTGCCAGATCTGAAGTTTGGTCATCATTAGTGAAAGTGGGCGTGGCCTATGACTTTTTGGCTTATAACTCAAACAGAATTTCACACAATCGCTATGAAACTTGGTAATCATGTTCCAACCTTTATGTGGAACATGCACACCAATTTCCATACAGATCAACAGCAGCATTTTGAGTGTACAGCTAGACACAGTAAAGCCAATATGAAGTTGGATATTGACACCTTTTAACTTGCTATTACATTGTTCAGTATCAGAACTTGATAGCTTGGGGCCTGATGGCTCAACAGCCTAATATGACAAAACTGACAGTAATCTTAATGCAAACTTCCATGTTTCAGCTCTGGCTGCTATGGTGGCATGAACCCAGCCATCGCAGCTAGCGGCTATATTTAATTACTTAAATGTATTATTGAGTTTTAAAAAAAATAGTTAAGGTACTGTTGAGGAAAGAGTTCTTGAGTCAGAGGTTCATCTAATTTGAATATATATTTATTAATAGGAGTCTCATGAGAGGAAGAGATGCACACAGCTCAGAGGCTACATACACTTCTTCCAAGAGGAATAGAAAGACCAGTCCTTTATGTACCGTATCTTCCAAGGATGTACAGGGTGGGCTGACATTAGAACAGATAGGTTAGGGCTTCCACAGCCACTCTGATAACAATACCTCGGGCACAGTAAGTTATGGCACAAGGGTTACAGTGAGGTGGTCATTCATCATGAAACAGTGCATTCCCAGAGGGGGACCCCAGTTCAGCTGTTCATACATATATGTTAAATTTTTCTTCCACAGGTACATACCCTTTATTATTGGGGAGACAATCCCTAGAGGATTATATCCACTCATCTTGGACTGTTTAGGAGTAATAATATAATTAACTTTAGATTAGCCCAAGAAGTAAAAATTGTATTATTTGGTGAAATAAAAACAGTTGGGACCTACAACCAATATAATTGGGAAGATTAACCCTGGAGTCTCATTGTGTGATTATTGAATGGCTTTTTATTACATTTGACCTAATGGGGCCTCGAGGATTGGGGAATTTCGGGGATATACCCTTGCTGTCGGACCCAGACAGCATCCTAGTTCTGTCTTAAAGCTGCTTTTATGTTAGTGCTACACACTCAGCATTAACTGCCCACAGCAACGAAGCCACTTCACCACTGGTCTTGGTCTCGGATGACAGCCTAGGTGCTTTCAATCTGTCACCAGCCTCAGTATGAACACTGCTGTTGTCAGGATCTTCAGTCCGTCAACAGCAAGGTCATGCTCATCCTCAACACAAGGTCATTTCCAGAACCGCTCTGCAGAGCAGAACACAGGAAGCTGCTGCTCACATCAACAAGCTCAGTAGAGAAGTTCCACTGAGTCACATCCCACTGGATAGATGAAGAAACCATGGAGAGAAGATCTGCTGCACTTGCTTGATAGAAGTGGAGAAGTCAATTCTAAGACCAGATTCCTCAGAGTTTGAGTCAAGACCAGGTTCAAAGGGGGTCAAGACTAAGTCAAGGCCAGCAACAGAGCAAATTGAGTTCTATTCAAGACCAAGAAGCAATAAACTGTGTGCATGTCTTTCCAAATGAGTAAGTAATGATTATGTTTCCTAATGAACAGAGATGTAGATCTATCTCTGTACTAAACGTACCTAAGATTAGCGGCTGCAAACACCTGTACAACTGTTCAACAAGTCTGAGAAATGCACCAACAAATCATTTATAATACATGAATAAAGCATGAGTAAAAGTGCAGTGCAACATTTTAATATTTGTAAGGAATGCATGTAGCAGTAAAGCATTGTGATCAAGATACAAATTAATGTGTCATCACTAAAAACAGTGGTACCTTTATTGACTCCTCTGTAGGTCTAACTATACATTTTTGTTATCACATTTATGCTTTATTGGACAGCATGTTTGAGAGAGAAACAGGGAACAGGGATGACATGACAAATGAATCAGACATAAAACTTTAACTAATGTCTTTACTAATGATGTACTACTCTATTTATAACATAACTAACCTATTATTGTTATTTAATTCATCATTAAATCATAGTTTAAAGTTTATATATGTTCATAATTCTAAAGTCCAAATATTATTTAATTTACAGTAGTTTGAAGTTTAGTATATGTATAGATGTATGTGTAGTTACAGACTCCATTTTTTCCAATTTTTCCAATTACCTTGTTTACAATTTGTGTCTTCTTGTTGCATTACAACAGCAGAGAGAGAGAGAGTGAGAGAGAGAGAGAGAGAGAGAGAGAGAGAGAGACAGAGAGAGAGAGAGAGAGAGAGAGAGAGAGAGAGAGAGAGAGAGAGAGAGAGCGAGCGAGAGAGAGACTGCCCTCTTCTGGCAGTTCTTCCTAACTGCAGGCTGTTCCTCCCCACCTCCATATCCACCTTTCCCATTGGCCAACGACACTACGAGTCCTTGGAAAGGTCACAATTGTTGATACACAGCTCTAACCTGTAGACAGTAGTAAAAGGAGTTACTGTTATTGTTTTCCCCTTTTACGGTACATCTATTAAAATAGATACTAGTAAAAGTAGTCAGTCATTTGTAATATTTGACGTTGTGTCGTCCATGAACACTCCTGGAAGCTGTCTAGTTCATTACCGCTTCGCTCTTTTCTCTCAGCTGCTCAGTCAGTCAGCAGCTAGCTAGCAGCAGCTGATAGCTATGGCTGCTGTTATTCTGAAATTTCCAACCTTGCAGGGTCTGAGGATATTTACACAGTAAGTAGGACAGCGTGTCATATCTGCTGTGTTTTCGTGTGAAACAGGTGGCCTCCTCCTATCTTCGCCACTCAGCTAGCTGTACTTGCTTCTAGCTTGACAGCTATGAAGTTTACAAGCTGGCTAGCTAAGTTAGCTTAACGTTAGCTTACGAGGGAGCTAACCCACCAGAGACAGATGCACTTGTACAAGGTTTCCACATGCATCCCACTGTAAATCAGTTTCTGGAGCACATGATTGCTGACCTGTAACGTCACTACCTTACGTTGTTTTTCTACTTGATGTCAACATGTTTATAATATTTCTCCAAGCTGCGAGCCGCTGGATCAGATAAGAGCTGTGCAAGGTTAAAGGTAGCAATGAGCCAGCTAGCATGGCTAATGCTGGTGGTTCAACTTTGTTTTAGAAACCTGGGTGGCTAGCATTCACTAACTCAGTTCAGTGAATTCAGCTCAGTTCTCTACTGATGTTAGGTGTTACTTGAGAGTTACTGTAACCGGCTGCTCGGCCCAGCTATCTCTGAAGTTAGCCTGCCTGTCACAGTTCATTCATTTAGCTTCTGCTCTGCCCTTCACACCCATATAGGGATGTGAATGGTACTTGTGTTGCTGCTGTGATCCAGCTGACCCACTGTTCCTCTCCTCTTCTCTCCCTCTCCCTCTCCCTCTCCTCTCAGGAAAGTGTCATGGACCAAAGGGCGTGTGAGGTTTGTTTCAGGAGGTGGGTGAAGAAAACACTTCTCAGTTACTGTCAACACCTGAACCATGCTATCTATATGTCGCTGTCATACATGTAAAATATGGGCAATCATAACCACAATTTGCTACACTTTGTGTAAAATGAATGTCAAATGAAACGATGCAAGGGATGTTTTTCTCTCTGGGACTCAAACTTTTTCTTGATTGCACTTTACAAGAATACAAATTAAGTGATGCAGCTGTTATTTTGGAATATAGCACCTGTTGTAGGGCTGGGCGATAATTCAATATTATCGTTTATCGTCTTTCAGTGGAATCATATCGTGATGATATGAAGATATTTTAATATTGTGAGACACATTTCTGCTGTCTGAATTGATGATGACAAGCAAATTTTACTTAAAAACTCTCATAAAATGAGGTATGGTAGGAATATTATTTGAATATTTCAGTTTTGTGTGACATCACACCTAACATCACCATCCGGTTCAATGAGATGAACATTCATTTGATTATTTAACGTGATTTTGCATACGTGAACCATATCCTGATATATACTGATATCGAGAAAAATCCTTATGATTATCATGATATTGATTCCAACCATATCGCCCAGCCCTACCCTGTTGTCTTTCAATGCTTTCGGTTCAAGGACGCTTTGTATTGTGATTTAGTTAAGTGTCTTCCAAAATATAATCACTCAACGTTTGTGCCGGTGACATTGACAAAACAACAAAAACCCATTACATAATCTAATAATCTAATATCCCCCCCCCCCTGTGTCCCGTCCAGGAGGGGGGAGGATAGAGAAGGTGCTGATAGCCAATCGGGGGGAGATCGCGTGCCGCGTGATGAGGACGGCCAAGAAGATGGGCGTCCGCTCTGTGGCCGTGTACAGCGATGCGGACAGACACTCCATGCACGTGGCCATGGTGAGGCGCTAGATACCTCCCAGACAAAGGATCCTGCTGTGCTTTTTCCTATACTGTCCACTGATGGTTCCTTGTGTGTGTGTGTGTGTGTGTGTGTGTGTGTTTGTTCTGTAGGCGGACGAGGCCTACCACATCGGCCCCGCAGCCTCCCAGCAGAGCTACCTGTCTATGGAGAAAGTTCTGGAAGTGGCCAAGAGGTCTGGGTCACATGTGAGTCACCCTTGTGTTTGTTGTGGCCCCTAAAAGTTCTAGCTATCAGAGGGAAAGCAGTTGGTCATTTGTGATATTAAGAAGTTTTGATGTGCAGACATATTTTATTTAAATGGTTCAAACATAGGCTACTGTTATGTTTAAAGGCATACTCCACCCAAAACATGATTCTACCGCATTTTCACTCTCTCACTCTCTCACTTTTGGACCCAATAAACTCATCCAGACAGATTTTAGAATTCTTTCTAAAGATTGAAGATGAAAGATTCTATTCATATGCAAAAAGTTAGCATGTAGAAGTTAAACATATCTTTATAAAGCAAAAACGATTCTAAAAAAAATGAGATTACTGGCTCCAAACAGGAATGAAAATGAGGTAGAATCATGTTCTGGGTGGAGTATCCCTTTAATGAGGATAAATAATATCCAGCTGTTACTGACAATCAGTACTTTACATTCTTTACTTGTGCATAGTTTAATTGTATAGCAGGTGAGTTTGTACTGAAACTTTTGTATAGGGTTAAGTACTATATGATTGGTTGTAAATCTTTCACTGCTAGAGTGACATGATACTTTTTTTTTGCCTCTCCTGAGATTTTTTTACACTTGGCTTTGTAATAAAACCTGGAATAAATCTGGAATATTTGAATATGATGGGGTTTAATTGCGACAACACTTGATCAGTCTAAACAGGCAAGAACCTAAAGGACAAGAATATGTGGGAAGAAAATATCACTGGCTGTTGAAGACATTTAGAGTTAGCAACTTGTATAAGCTGCAGATTTTGATTATATTAGTGATTTATTACATTTGTGGGAAGTTATTACAATTTTGAAACCTGAAGACGCAAATGTAACAAATCCCTGCAAACGTAATAGATATTGCATTTGCAGGAAATTACGTATTATGTTTGTGGGAAACTTATTACGTTAGTGGGATTCTTACATTAAAAGCTGCAGATTTGTATTATGTTTGTGGTTTATTACGTTTGTGGGATGTTGTTACGTTTGCGGGTCTAACACTACCCTATTATGCTTCACTCCCCCCTTCAACTTGTCCCACCCTGAGCTTTCTGAATTTCTGAAACATAACAAATGTACACAAACCTCATAATACATGTAGTCCTAGGTTTTTTAGCTGTCTCATACAGTCAGTTATTCTATCTAAAGTTCAGAAAATGAGTTTCCAAGTTGGGGGGAAAAAAAGTCTTCAGTCCAGTAAATCACCATGTAAACAAAGCCACTAGTGGGGCGATAGTGTTTCAACAGGGGATGTAACATTGTGTGTGTGTGTGTGTGTGTGTGTGTGTGTGTGCAGGCGGTCCACCCTGGCTACGGCTTCCTCTCAGAGAACACAGAGTTTGCGGAGGCCTGTAAACAGGAAGGCATCATCTTCATCGGCCCGCCTTCCTCTGCCATCCGAGACATGGGCATTAAGAGGTGACACACACACACACACACACACATTGTTTTGGTGATTTGGTGGTATTAAGTGGATTCTCATACCACACTCTGTGCCGAAACATACTTGGCAATTTTTTTTTTTATGATTTAAAGTTTATTGCCATTTTTCAATTTTTAACACACAAAACACTCAGCACTGAACAGTTCTGAAAAACAATAACTAATATAAAAGAAATAAATAATGATAATAATAATGATCATAATAATAGATATGATAAGAGGAAAAATAGAAAAAATAAAATACAATGAAATAAAAAAAAATAGACAAATAAATAATGAAACAAACATTATATATTAAAATCCACACCAAGGGCACTTAGGATAGCATAAGATATTGAAGATAAACATACAGATATGGAATACAACATTATTTATCCTTAGAGATATAGCTCTTCTATTTTCCCCATTTTAAAATATAATCTTCCCATCTGTCAGTCTTTCTATAGAAAAGACATACTTGCAAATTTAAATGCTTGTATCAGAAAGGAAGGAATGTAAAGGGAAAGAGTTAGTTTTCAGTAATGAGAATGATTGAGTAGGGAGGATGTTAAAAAGCAAAAAAAAAACATAAGTTGAAACTTATGGAGAAATCGGGTTGTTGCAGCAGCAAAAATAATAAGATGTAAATACAATATAAACTTAAAAATAGAATAAATGCAATTGTGGGGCTACATAAAAAAAACATAAACTCTGATGCTTTTCCTCCAGTATAAATAAGCATCTTTTACCGCTGTTTGATTTGATTTCCCCCGTCTCTCTCCCCAGCACATCCAAACACATCATGTCGGCCGCCGGGGTGCCGATCATCGGCGGTTACCACGGCGACGACCAATCGAACGAGAGGCTCCAAGCGGAGGCCGCCCGGATCGGCTACCCCGTGATGATCAAGGCGGTCCGCGGAGGAGGGGGGAAGGTGAGAGAAGAAATAAGTTGAACAAAGTCACTTAAACAAAGCGTATTCTTTCTGTGTCTGTATGAATATGTGACCTGTGTGTGTGTGTGTGTGTGTGTGTGTGTGTGTGTGTGTGTGTGTGTGTGTGTGTGTGTGTGTGTGTGTGTTCAGGGTATGCGTATCGCCCGGTCAGACTCGGACTTCTTGGAGCAGCTGGAGTCGGCCAGACGAGAGGCCAGGAAGTCCTTCAACGATGATGTCATGCTGGTGGAGAAATTTGTGGAGGATCCCAGGTAACACACACACACACACACACACACACACACACACACACACACACACACACACACACCTATACTTTTTTTATTTCTTATTGTGAGCTAAAAAGCCTAATCTCTCTCTCTCGTCTCCTGCAGACACGTGGAGGTCCAGGTGTTTGGAGACCAGCACGGTAACGCGGTCTATCTGTTTGAGAGAGACTGCAGCGTCCAGAGGAGACACCAGAAGATCATCGAGGAGGCACCGGGGGTGAGACGCGCAAGTCTGACTGTGTGTGTGTGTGAGATAGAAGTAAGAATGCAGGAGTGTGAATGCTGCATAAGAAAGACAGATGTGTGTGTGTGTGTGTGTGTGTGGATGTATACTGTGAAACTGGATGTAAGGGCTAATGGGTACTTGCATATGTTCCTGCCAGATTTCACTGTGTTTCTAAATGTGTGTGTGTGTGTGTGTGTGTGTGTGTTCTCAGCCCGACATTAGCCCCAGAGGTGCGGAGGAAACTCGGAGAGGCGGCAGTCAAAGCAGCCAAGGCCGTCAACTATGTAGGGGCAGGTGAGGCACACACACACACACACACACACACACACACACACACACACACACACACACACACACACACACACACACACACACACACACACCCTTGGACCCACAGTTACAGAATTAGATAGCATTTAGGGTGTTCCTTTTATCTCTCTCTTGTGGATTCATCCCCCTTTTTCCTCACCATGAATACAACTTGAAGGTTTTTTATTCTCTCCTTTTTTTTTTTTTTATTGTCAACTGTTTTTATTGGTGAAAGCGAGGCAAGTACAACACAGTCAATGGTCAATTACATATCACCATATTTTACTTTTACTGTAACTATAACCTCACAACTCAAGAAGTTGTAAAAGAAAAAAACAAATAAACAAACCAAAACCAACATGAGTGAGAAGGAAAAAAAAAAGAAGAGAGGGTAGAGTTGGGCGATAATTCAATATTATCGTTTATCGTCTTTCAGTGGAATCATATCGTGATGATATGAAGATATTTTGATATCGTGACACACATTTCTGCTGTCTGAATTGATGATGACAAGCAAATTTTACTTAAAAACTCTCATAAAATGAGGTATGGTAGGAATATTATTTGAATATTTCTGTTTTGTTTGACATCATACCTAACATTACCATTCAGTTCAATGAGATGAACATTAATTTGATTATTTAACGTGATTTTGCATACATGAACCATATCGTGATATATAGTGATATCGAGAAAAATCCTTATGATTATCATGATATTGATTTCAACCATATCGCCCAGCCCTAAGAGAGGGTAGGGAGACTCATCAGGGAGTTAAACATTGTTATTTAGTGGAGGAAATGGAATAGACTGACAGGTTATAAAGGTACCAGGTTTTTTTCTTCTCACGCTAACATCATATCGTCCGCCTGCCTGTGTAGGTACGGTGGAGTTCATCATGGACGCCCAGCACAACTTCTACTTCATGGAGATGAACACCCGGCTGCAGGTGGAGCACCCCGTCTCCGAGATGATCACCGGGACCGACCTGGTGGAGTGGCAGCTCCGGGTGAGAGGGGGAGGGGGGGGGGCGGAGGGCGGAGTTTCCCCATCCCGTCCTCTTGAGAGAAGAAGGAGGGATGTAAAGGGAACGAGAATTAGGGTTGCAAAATTCCGGGAATTTTCAAAGTTGGAAACTTTCCATGGGAATTAACGGGAATTTATGGGAATAAACGGGAATAAACCAGGAATTTACTAAATTGAAGGTATGCTCTTAATAGGGAACTTAAATATAGTTGGGGAAAATATATTTTAGCATAATCCTGACTAAAACAACCAGATATCATGCAAGTACAGTTGAATATCTATGCTATTCCTCAATCACATGCACACATAGCACACTGCTTACTGCAGGGCTGTTGAGACCACGCCCCCTACATGCACTGTGCATTCCTGTGCATTTTTGTTAATTTTTGAATGGGTTGGGTCGGGGGGATGAGTAATATTTAACTCAACATTCATGTTTTTGTTCTTCAATGAAAGAATTGATTGTTCAATAAAATATTTAACACTTGATAAAGTTCTACTTACAAATAAATCTGTTTTAATTGTATTATTTTGGATGGATGTCTGCTTATAACAAAACAAATATTTATGCTGGGATATGATACCTTTCCATTAAATTACCCTCAATTCCCAGTTAATTCCCAGTTAATTCCCATAAATTCCCATAAATTCCCATGGAAAGTTTCCAATTTGGAATATTTCCAAAATTCCCCAGCTTAACTTCCCATGGAAATTTACCGGAAATTTTCCATCCCTTTGCAACCCTAACGAGAATAGACGGAAGACAGCCTTTTTTTTGATTTCCGGTTCGACTCTGATCGTCTCTTCCTCTCCTCCGTCTCTCCCCTCCTCCTCCTCCTCCTCCTCCAGGTGGCGGCAGGGGAGCGGCTGCCCCTCCTCCAGGACGACATCGTCCTGAGCGGGCACTCGTTCGAGGCGCGCATCTACGCCGAGGACCCCGACAACGACTTCATGCCGGGGGCGGGGCCCCTGCTGCACCTCTCCACGCCCGCGGCGGACCAGCACACCCGCATAGAGACCGGGGTCAGAGAGGGTAGGGGCTTTTAACATTTGCCTTTTTACAGTACTATAAAGCAGTGGTTCTCAACGCGGGGGTCCGGGGACCGCCAGGGGTCCTTGAGGGGGTTCCAGGGGGTCCGCAGCAAATCGATGAATTGTTAAACTTCAGCATTATTTCATTTAGAAGAAGTGAACACAGTTAGAGAATGTAGAAGAATGACTGTTTTGATCATAGTTTCTCTGTTATCTCTCTATCTACAATACAGATAGGCATGGAATTCTGGACAAAATCATATCTGACAATAAAAATATTTTCAGATTTGGGTTCAAGATTCAAAATCTCATCAAATGGGGGTCCTTGATATGAAAAAGGTTGAGAATCACTGCTATAAAGTAGGGCTGAAAAATGAATCGAGATTTTATTGAAATCACAATATGGCCTACTGCAATTTTCAAATCACAGGAGGCGCAATATTTGTTAAAGGTGAAATGTGTCATAATATTTTAAATGAAATATTGTGGTGCTGCAGAGATGTCCTGGCCTACACATCATATTCTACAGACTTAAGAAAACATCTTTGTTTGGTACAGATCCCCGCAAAAATCACACCATAATCATTTTAATACGTTTTTCAATGAAAATGAGAATAACGATGTAAAAATGATCATTCCCTCTAATATCGCAAATCATATCGCAATTGCAATATCAGTCAAAATAATCGCAATTAGATATTTTTTCAAAATCGTTCAGCCCTACTATAAAGTCTGTATATATTTGATTTTGTGTGTGTGTGTGTGTGTGTGTGTGTGTGTGTGTGTTTCAGGGGACGAGGTGTCAGCCCATTACGATCCCATGATAGCCAAACTAGTGGTGTGGGGAGAGGACAGATCAGCTGCCTTAAAGAAACTGCGATACTGCCTACGACAGTACAACGTAAGACACACACACACTCACACACACACACACACACACACACACACACACACACTCTCACTGCAGCGGGACCCCCTTCGAGACTAACCTCTTCTTTACTCTTGCCCCCGGCCCGCAGATCGTGGGCCTGAACACCAACATAGACTTCTTGCTGAGCCTGTCGGGCCACCCGGCGTTCGAGGCGGGCGAGGTGACCACCGGCTTCATCCCCCAGCACTACGCCGACCTCTTCCCCGCCCCGAGGGCCCCGTCCGGGGCCACGCTCTGCCAGGCGGCCCTGGGCCTGGTGCTGCAGGAGAGGACGCGCACGCAGGAGTTCACACAGACGTCCAACGGTATTTCACGCCCACTTTGGTATTTGATGTACATTTTTTTTTTTTTTTCTCCACAATATTTTTATTTAAATTTTCAACACCATGAAAGCCTTTTACATTCATATTACATTCATATATTCTTTTATATTCATATATAAAATACAACATAAAATTGCTGCATTAACACAACACAAAACAAAACAAAAAAACAAGAATGCTCCTCCTTTTTTAACAAATGGCAATCTAAACAAAATGGAGTATATTAATTGCAATAGATGCAAAATATAAAGTATATAAGTATTTAAAAAAAAAAAAAAAAAAAAAAATTCTACAAGCTCAGAAACTGCATTGTCCACAAAAATTAGTCATTCACTCGATCATCTGTTAAATCTAAGTCCTTATCATAATTAATGAAGGGCATCCATATATTCTCAAATATATGCTGTTTAGCCTTTAATATGTAAGTTATCCTTTCTAATGGAAGGCTTGATAACATCCGTCTTATCCATTGATTAGTGCTTTGGTCTGTGAACCGTTTTCCATAACAGTGCAATACATTTTGTTGAGATCTATAAATGTTCGTTCATTTCTACTATAAGTATGTTTCTCTGGATATAAACCCAACAGAAAAAGTTCTATGAAGTGCCTCTATGTGTTTCCTCCAGACCCCTACTCCCCGTTTGGCTCCAGCAGCGGCCGGAGGATCAACATACTGTTCAACAGGAACATGACGCTACAGCTGGGAGACAAGAGTAAGTACCGGGGCCGACTGTGGGCCTTCACTGCCCCCTAGAGGGAGGGAGGGAGGGAGGGAGGGAAGATGGACAGAGGGAGGGAGAGGTGAAGGAAAGGACGGGTGAGGTTGAGAAGCAGTGTTTTGATCAGCAGGGTCAGGACGGGACAGCAGGGGAATAAAAAGCCGGACTCACACTACCAGATTTCTGACCAGAGACAGCATCTTTCTTGCCATTTCCATGTACCTGTTCCTCCATGTTCCACTTTGTCATCGATGACAGCTGAATCAGGCTTTTAATTAGCTGAAGTCCAGCACAGTCGGAGTGAACAGCAGACCCCGAGCTGTGCCGCTGGTTCCTTTTAATGGCTGTTTTAATAATTAAGACCTGGTCTGGTCCCTGACAGGCTGGTAATGAACTCATATTCACTATCAATATTCATGCTATAAATGTCACAGAGAGGCTAATAATACCTCCCCCTATCTGCCGCTGTGTCAGTGTGATGTGTTTTCAACTCTTAGATGACTTCTGTCTTCTAGTCCACTTCCTTACCCAGTGGTGGAGGAAGTACTCTGATCCTTTACTGAAGTAAAAGTACCAATACAGCAATGTAAAAATACTCCATTACAAGTAAAAGTCCTGCATGGAAAATCCTACTTAAGTAAAAGTACATAAGTATTAGCAGCAAAATGTAGTTAAAGTATTAAAGTAAAAGTAGTGGTTTGGTCCCTCTGACTGATATTTTATTATATATGACATCATTAGATTATTAATACTGAAGCATCAGTGTGTAAGCAGCATGTTACTGTTGTAGCTGCTGGAGGTGGAGCTAGTTTGAACTGCTTTATATACAGTTAGCTAGTTTAGTCCAGTGGTTCCCAACCTAGGGGTCGGGCCCCTCCAAAGGGTCACGGATAAATCTGAGGGGTCGTGAGATGATTAACGGGAGAGGAAAGAAGAAAAAACAAAGTTCTGATACACAAATCTGTTTTCAGTTTTTGGACTTTTTCTCTAATCTTTGATTTTTGCTGAAATATTGGATCATTTGAACATTTATTGAAATGAAACCATGTGAGGTTTAGAGGGAAAAATCACTATTTGGTGGAGCTGTTAACAACTCATAGACATCTGAAATGTGACCCGACTACACACTGCTTTTTGTAAGACGTCAAAAGCCAAAAAGGTTGGAAACCACTGGTTTCATCTTTAACAATGTGTTGTATTTTAAAAGCTTGTTATATTATCCATTGTGTCAAATCTCCATCTGAAAAGTAACTAAAGCTGTCAAATAAATGTAGTGGAGTAGAAAGTACAATATTTCCCTCTGAAATGTAGTGGAGTGGAAGTATAAAGTAGCATCAAATGAAAATACTCAAGTACAATTTTGAGATACTTGTACTTTACTTAAGTACAGTACTTGAGTAAATGTACTTAGTGACTTTCCCCACTTCCTCCTGTGTGGCAGTTCTAAATCACCAGCTTAACTTTGACAACATCTCTGTTTGTGTGTGTGTGTGTCTTTAGAAGTCGATGTGGAGGTCACATACAACAAAGATGGAAGCTACACTATGCGGGTGAGTCAGAGTAACGGCAGATGTTTCTTCTTCACCTCCGTCATATTCATTCTGCGGGGTGTTTCTTTCTCAGATTGGTGGAGAGGTGTACCATGTGACGGGGGACGTGGAGACGGAGGGCGGAGCGTCGTTCCTGCACTGCTCCGTCAACGGGGAGAAGTCCCGGCCCAAGCTGGTCATCCTGGACAACACGGTCCACCTGTTCTCCATGGTGCGTTCTACCTAGCACCATAATGCACTAGAGCACCACAGAATACACTAGAACAATGTCTCTGTGGAACAATTACTTGACAAATTCCTTTTTTTTTGTGTTGATATTTCTACCTAATTTAAACTCCATACAGTTAACATTTATTTTTCCAGGGCTCATTAATGTATATATACAGATTTGCACTTCACATATTCTGTATTTATGCAATTTTAATGCTTAATAAACATTAACTAATCCTTAATTAACAGTTAACTAATGTGTCTGGTAATCATTTACTAATGGTGTTCATGTTAACTAAGGTATTAATTTATACATTATTTAATAGTCATCTTTATAAACTATCAAATAATGTATAAATTAATACCTTAGATAACATGAACACCATTAGTAAATTACACATTAGTTAACTTTTAATTAAGCATTAACTAATTAACTTAGTGACCCTTATTGTAAAGTGTTATCAAACAAAAGTAACCATATTCCTCTATATTTTCCCCCTGTAGGAGGGTAGTGCCGAGGTCTCGGTCCCAGTGCCGAAGTATCTGGCTGGCGTGAGTGGCTCCGGGGCCCAGGGTGGAGCTGTGGCCCCTATGACCGGAACCATAGAGAAGGTAAGCTGTGACTGTGCCGCGGTATAAAGTCCAATCGGCTTTGATTCGATTGCCGTCAAGCCAAAAAGAATCTGTCGTTTTCTTCAGGGCGAGGTAGCTGTTATGAAGCTTTCTAGTTTTAGAGGACTTCAGTCGCCATATTAAATATTAAAGTGGAAACAGAAATGTGTATATCTCTCTCAGATCCCCATTTAAAGCAAATAAAGACAGTGTCATGATATTTAGATTACAGCTTGGGATTTTTTTTTTTTGTCCTCTTGTGATATCCGGTTTCCTCGCTGTGTGTCCAGGTCAAGGTTATTATAGTTTTGCATTTTTCATTCGTTTTTATTTTTGGGTTATTTTGTTTTGACTTTTTGTTTTCAATTTCGGTTTAGTTAGTTAGTTTATTAGTTTTTAAAGCGGGTTTGCTAGTTTAGTTTAGTTTTTATTTTTTGAAAATGTTTAGTTTAGTTTTTATTAGTCGGGCAAGATTCAAAAAGGTAAAAAAAAATAAAAATTGGAAGATATATTTCATATCCGCCCAAAATACTAGGCTTATGTATGAAATAAATTGACAATGACGAAAACGTTTTAGTTAGTTTTGTAAACACAGAATACAGTTTCAGTTAGTTATCGTTTTTTTGTAAAGCCTCGTTTTTATTTTATTTCCACGAAAATGTTTTTTCACACCTAGTTTTCATTATTTCGTTACTTTTCATTAACGATAATAACCTTGGTCCAGGTGCTGGTGAAGGCGGGAGACAAGGTGGCTGTCGGAGACCCGCTCATGGTCATGATCGCCATGAAGATGGAGGTGAGGCTCTCTCACACACACACACACACACACACACACACACACACACACACACATTTGCTCCGTCTTTCTCCGATCCCCCCCCCCCCCCGGATCCCGCCGAGTTTCTAACAAAGCCGATTTTTTTTTTTTCCTCCGCCGCTTGTTTCCACAGCACACCATCCGGGCGCCGAAGTCGGGCGTGATCAAGAAGGTCTTCTTCGCCGAGGGCTCCCAGGCCAACCGCCACGCCGCTCTGGTGGAGCTGGAGGAGGAGGAGGAGGCGGAGGAGGGGGAGGGGGGCGGCCAGTAAACGCAGCCCACACACACACACACAGAGGCAGGAGAGAGAGCCGGGACTAGTTACTGGAGTCAGGACCATGAAATTCCTGTGAAAGATTAGCAAATTGACCCCCATCTGCATAGGACCTGACCAGTCTTGTTTCCCCCCCCCCAGTGGGGAAGCACACTACCGGCCCCCCACAGATCCCCAGTGTACAGTTGCCTTATCTTGCCTTATCCGTTTTCACATTTCCTCCTTAGTGTTTTTAATTTGTATTTTTTGCAGTAAATGGCGGATGCCCGGCTTTTCTACTCTGCAAAAGCACTCTTGCGATTTGTCAGATTTCCCCCTGTCTGTATACTGTACTTCAGCACTTGGGCTCTTATTTTGACAAGAAGGAACCACTTCCTCTCCTCCAGTAGCATCATGCAGGCGTTTCCAGAGACTCTCATGGGTAGCGGAGTTGCTTTCCTTCTCACCTTCACTATGCTTTGATCTCTCTTGACTATATTTGTTCACTGTCTTCTATAGATTTCCACTGCCTTTTTTTTTTTTCTCCGCCTGGTGTTTTCTTGCTTATTATATTCTTGTCACAAAGGTTTCAGAGGGGAACCGATTCCAGGTCTTTCATATTGTTGGGTTTCTTGGAATAAAAAAAAAAAAAAAAAAATTATGTGATACTTCCCTGTGAAGATGGTGATGTGCAGCAGAGGAGACTGACAGTTTCACTCAATAGGGGGGGGGGGGGGATTTGCAAATTGGACAAAAACCCCCCTGTGGATGATCATAGTGGGCTTTATTGAACAGAAAATGTCCTGAACAAGTAATGGTTACTGATAACTGGGGAGGGGGGGGGGGGTCATGTGAATACTATAAATGTATGAGAGAAGAGGCGGGATGTAAATGATTTTTTGGTTTGGGGAAAGATATTTTGTATCCACACCACTCAAAAGCAAACATGATGCCCTTTTAGACTGAATCCCAACTCTTCATCCTTTTTCCCTGAAATGTCTTCTTGTTCTCATAGAGAAAAGTAGAGAACTGGTGTAAAGCGGTCTGTGTAGAGAGGAATGTGTGACAGGGAGGAGGAAGAGTTGAGTTGGGAGGCAGAAACACTCCCGGGCAGGTTTTTCTTCAAAAGAAATCAAAACCCTGGTCACACCGAATTCATTTGAAGCTACATTTACACCGGAAGAAACCATGTGATTTTTAAACCTTGTTGCCTAGACCCGACAGCTTTCCGTTTCCAATCGATTAGGGAGACTGTCTAATAAGACCTGTTAACATTAGCTAAAAATGCTGTGATACAATGCCAAGGTGCAGATGAATGGAAATCCACCATCAGTCCTTTGTCTTTGTTTGTAGTGATCACTCTTTCTGCTTACTAAGCGTGCTAGGAAGTCATCTAGACTAAAACAGCAAATGTATAGATGTAGTATAAAGTATGACCGATGATTTTTCTTTTTGTTAAAGATGATATTGGATTGGACAGATACTGTAATAAATGAATAAACGTTTCGCAAAATATGCATGTCATTGTCATTTTGAAGCACTCAATAGTGTTTAGGTGTGGCTGGTTCAGCGCAATAAGGTTTTCAAATTGTGTTTCGAAGTTAATAATAAATGCCCGCCACGGATCAAATGTGGGTAAATAGCGGCTAAATGGATTGTAATTGACGCAATGTATATTAATTAGTAATGTGATTGGTCATGCTACAGGTCCTCCATACTGTTTTAGTTTCAGTTCCCAGGTCAGAAACGGTTGCAATAGTGCTACAGCCTCCACAGGTCATTTATATGCAAACGATTTCCTGATTTTCTTATCTAATGTTTAGATGAAAGTTGCACAAACTGGTTGGATGATGCACTTAGAAAAACTGTTTTAACTTCATTTGCCCCTTCTGCCCTTTTTCTTTAATGTTTTTAACTTTAAGGGTCATAATAGTTTGTAAGATGGAAACTTAGTCTGAAGAACAGTGAAGCTATTACTGCTATCTGGATCCTATATAGCAGTGGTGGAATGTAACTAAGTACATTTACTCAAGTACTGTACTTTGCTACTTTACACTTCCACTCCACTACATTTCAGAGGGAAATATTGTACTTTTTACTCCACTACATTTATTTGACAGCTTTAGTTACTAGTTACTTTGCAGATTTAGATTATTAATACAAATTATAAATCAACTAATAAATTATATATTTTTATAGGTTAAGCTACCCAGCAGTATATAAAGTAATTAAAATTAGCTCCACCTTTACCAGCTGCAACATTAAAGTGATGAACACATTAATGCATCAATAATTATAGTCCAATAACATGATATATATGATTCTGAAATGGGCCATTCTGCATAATGACTACTTTTACTTTTGCTACTTTAAGTACATTTTGATGCTAATACTTTTGTACTTTGACTTACGTAACATTTTGAATGCAGGACTTTTACTTGTAACAAAGTATTTTTACACTGTGGTATTGCTACTTTTACTTAAGTCAAAGATCTGAATACTTCTTCCACCACTGCTATATAGCCTTTACTGCCATATTTCTCCCTCTAACTAAATGGAGCGTTGTCAGTATTGTGGTTGATGTGTTTGTTTGGTTCAGGTCTGGTGATTTCTTCAAGGCCCCAGGATGAATGACCGGTGCTCGTGCATGAGCTAATGGGAACACCGATATAGCAGCTGTTAGAGCCATTTCTAGCAAGCTCTTATAATTTCCTATTGTTTTCAATTATTTCAATGTAAATAGTTTGGCAGCACCTAGTGGTAGTTTTTGGTGCTGGACCAAGCGTACGGCATCACCTGACCTCACATCTCAGGAGCTCCTTAATTAAGGCAGGTGTGCTGAAATTGGTGGACTGTGGAAGACCTCTGGACCACCCGAACCATCGTGGATCATCAAACTGTGAGTAATTAACTAACAGTTAGAAGAAGCCTGTGCGTAGAAGCCGCAATAGCAGCGAATGAACTCGCACTCAAAGTCCCTTTTTGTAAAAACGTATTTATTCCGTAAATAGAACTGTATTTTCATAAACATCATCAGCTATGAGACAGATTTACAGACAGAGGAAGGAAGGAGGAAGGACAGACACAGCAACAGATATCAGTCAACATATGGATAATTATGGTGCGTTTATGAACTAGTGCAGCTGGATTTATTGCAGATGAGAGGAGGAAATAAAAATGATTGACTCGAACCCTTCAACATTCAAATGATCCTTTCTACCTCGTGTCTGAAGCGGTGACGGGGAGTCACAGGATATTCTGTAACAGAAAACTGATATGAATGTAACTTTTTCTCTGGTATGATGTTGATTCAAGTCTGCAAACCGTGGCCGGGCTTTCCAAAAGCATCTTTGCACTGACATCATCTTACACTTTGTATTTTCTCCACAACTTAATTTCTTCACAGGATTTTAAGATGTTGGTTTCACTGGAATAGTGTGTGTTTATATGCATCAAGACTGAACAAGAGTTTCCCCTCCATACTTTTACAGGTTTCTTGTCTACTTCCCAGACTTTCCAAGCCCTGTAAATCCTAAAATTCATATCATTTTAGTTGGCTGGTATTTCAGTAAGCAGGACCACTCCGTTACAAAAGAGCCTGTGGAAAAGAACTATACATAGCTCTTGAAGTTTTTAATAATCCATCCAATTTAACTTGGATATTAGTCCTGATGGATGAGTTCATGATCTCTGGACAAGGCTTGATAAAGTATTTAATGATCATTTTTTGAATGATCTGGCGAGGTAATGTGCTGCTTCTTGAAATACCCCGCAGGCCTCGTTTCCAAACCCTATCGTTGGCTTGCAATGGAACACGGATGACTTCAGTGCGACAATGCTTTGGAAAACCAGGTCCTGGTTTTACTATTGCCACAGATCTGAGCTTTTCATGGCCACCTGGTCCAGGGGAAAAACACAAGACATCTGTGTTTCTCCTGCTTAGACAGCTGTGAAAAGATCAGCGCTGGGACCTCAATTACACCTGGTATTCAAATGTGATCTGCACCTGGATATGCTACCTGAACAATAAACAATCCCACCACACCTTTTCATTTGCACCTGGTGTTTATATGTGTTGTCTACTTTCTGTCCACATTGCGATCAGTTCACATAGTGGTTTGCGCTATGCAAAGCAGGTGAGTGGGTGGGTTGGTGGCAACAAAAACTAACATGGCAGGTGTTTCTTTAGAGCCTGGACCTTTTCTTTGATGTGGAAGTTGTTTTCCTCGCTCTGCCATCTGCTTCGAAGAATCTTCATGTTGGGTCTGTTTCTGTAGCAACTGTCCAGCTTTACCTTGACAACATCACATTTCGCTACCAGGTATAAATGTCAAAAAGTTAATAAGACAAAATTCTGATCCTGTGTGAATGTGGCCTAAGGTGCTTATGGGAATCTTGAGAAACCAGCAAGGTTTTCAAGAGCAGCTTGGTGCGAAGATCATTCTCCGTTGGGTTGCTGGATGGCCTGGTGGTGACTCCTCTAACTGGAAGGTCCCAGGTTCATCCGAGTGTCCTTCGCTGTCCAAATGTCCCGCAACAAACTGACTTCCTTGTTTTTTTCAGGCATGCAGCTCCTTGCTGACAATGCACCGCCACCTTTGTGGTCAAACCACGTGGAAGAGCTACATGGAGGCGTCTCGGGGTGGAGACGCGAAAGGTACAATTTCCCGATTACACGTCTAAGATCTAGGCAGTACGATACTTTTTGGGAAGCCGTTGCAATCAGGCCATACAGGACACAGAGACATCATAGATATGCCAAGAACAGCATAAAACAAAACAGGCATAGAAAAAATGTACCGCAACAATAAATACATACTTTCATTGTCAGTTGTACCTGTGTGAACAGAATCGATATAACAGGCCCAGGTACGCATCAAACCACTTGTACCATACAGGAAAAAAAAACAAAAAAACAAACAAATCAAGAATATTTGACTCATCGATTGACAAGCTTATTACAGGCTCTCCCATTTTGAGCTACTGAGGAACATTGTACCACTTCAAACAGAAACCACAGTAACAGAAACATCCCATCAAATTGTACCTTCCCTGTGTGTGCTGAGGTGTGTACTAGTCGTAGTTGTGTGGTTATTGAGAGCAAGTTTAAAACGGTTGTCTTGGAGGGTTTCTACACTGCACTCCTGTCAGCTGTCAGTCAATTTCTGGAGTCTCTTGGATACCCTCCGCTCTCTCTTTCCACTTGTCTACTCAAAATAGAAGAAGAAAAAACCTTCCAAAGTGTCACCTCAAGCTCACCTCTTCCTGGATTTGCTGAGGGTGGAAGGAGAGAGAGAGAGAGCAGGCAGAGCACCGAAGAGAAATGCTTGACCTTCAACCTTCGAACCGTGGGGGCAGCATGTGGCCGCGAAGCCGCAAAGAGGTCGTACAAGAAGGGCACTCGATGAAGCTACGTATTGCCTTTAACCAACATGGCCACCGTAGAGAGGAACACACCGACGCTCGCACACATACTTCATCAACAAGTGGACAGTAACACATGGTGATAAGAAAATAACAGCAATAAGATGAGTCAGATGATTTCAATGGTGATAGACAAGCAATGATTTAAGAAACATGGAAAAAAAAAAGAAAAGAAATCCAACAAAACATGATTTTGATATGTGTGACACCATGTGCAAAAACTCTGCTTTTCCGTTCATCTCTATTGAAGCTGGTTTATCAACTGAAATTCTGTCTCTCTTTGTTGGAGCAAAGAGAGAAGAGACATTCTCCCGTCTGGATTAGGATCAACATACATGGCCCGGTTTCGCAGAGGTGTCTTGGCGTTAAATCCATTTTTGTCTCACGGACATAAAAAAAAAAGGGGACGATCATCCTAGCGTAGGATACACAAGAAACAATTTGAGGCAACTGAGATGGGCCTTTCTGCTGATATTCAACTCATATTTCTTTACTATGTAATACCAACTCTGTTACCTCAAACTGTTTCCCCCGAGTATGATGGTCTTTAACACCAAGATGCCTTTGGTCGCGGGGCCGGATGAAGAAGGCATTTAAGGGGAACAAGTTTCCAAACACAAAGTGACAACAGGCTCAAACAGCTTCTATGTATCCGCTACCTTCAATAACCTGGCTATCAATGGTATAACCTCGACAGAATATATGGCTTATAAGCAGACCCCGTCTGGCCTCAATCAGAGGGATGCGCTGGGGAGATCGAGGCCTGGACAGTCGGAAGAGAAAGCAGCACGAAGAATAATAGTCATAATAACAATAATATAAGCTACTGTACAATCAGGCACAAAAATAAACACATTTTTTTGTTTCGACTCCAGTCTGAATCCTTTGGTCTTTGGTACCACGTGGAGATAAAGCTCCACATACAGTATCTAGGGCTCTGGTAGCAGATTATTGCCAGAACTGGTACGTTCGTAGGGGAGACAAAGTCTAGACGTGAGCAGAACCACTGGGTCGACAGGGCTCTGGGTGTGGTCAGAACCTTTAGTGCTACGGGGCTCTGGGTAGTCTAACCTTTCCCTTTCCATCTGGATGAGAAGCAAAGCTACAGCGAGGCAGATAGTTCAGAGAGGCAGGCAGGTCGCAGAAAAGATCAGAGTTTATGGAAGCAACGACGATGGGCCTAATCTCCAAGCCAGCACTTCTGAGATGGGATCGTACCTCTGCGGAAAGTTTTGCTGAGTTTCTGACTTTGTAGACCGTCTGTCCCGGTGCTAAGTGGAGGTACCTGGTGGCTGGGGGTCTACAGACCATCTCGGTCCTCTGGTGAGACTAGTCAGGACAGTCTATAGGTCTATCTTGGTTGATTTATCAGTCAGTGTGTCATGTGTCCAACACGACCTAGAAACAGGTGAGGTGTACCTAGAAGTCCAGACCCTCAGCCAGTCAGTCAGTCAGTCAGTCAGTCAGTCAGTCAGTCTCCATTCTATACGTTTGCTGGTTGTGGGTTTGCCGAGCACAGGGTGTCTGCAAGTATCATCGAGGAATTTTAAGACTTAAAGACAACTGCATCAAAGCAAGACTGCGTTGATACAGTGCTGATTTCTCTCTGGAAAAACAGCGCACCAAAAAGCTAGAAAAAATGCAAGACCTCTAAAATGTAAGACTTCAAATGTTTGATTGACCTTTTTTAAAGGACTTGAGTTTAGATAATACCATTTCAGGACTTTCAGACACCCTGTAAGCAGCAAGAGTCTGCTGAATGTAAGTTGCTTGCTGGCTCATCAGTGTCGATGTTCAATGAATGGATCTTTCAAAAGGAACTAGCTCCACAAACATCTGCTGGATGCCATGGGGACTTGCTCCTCAATCTACACGTCTTTTGCTTTCCCTCCATGTCACAGCTCCCATGTGACAGCTGTTCTCAACCTTTCTAGCAAGCATCGGGTTTGATTCAACTGGGGACGCAAAATGGCGCAAGACAAAGCGATCCTTTGCACCTAGCGCCACAGTCTGTCAGCACAGTCCTTTGGTTTTATACGATGCTCCCATCTGTGTCCGTTTTGCGTTACGTTTTAATTGAATTGGGGTTGCAAAATGGTGGCGAGGGCGGTTGTATATGACTCATAGGGCCGTAGCTTTCCCCAGCTCTGTGAGATAGCCAGTGGCCCTGGGGAGTCAGCAGTGGGTGGCCTCGATGGGCGACAGCGTCAGGATGCTGCGATCGTTGGAGTAGAAGTTCTCAGAGTCGCTCCACGACCTGAAAACAGGTAGCAGTGACTGAGGGTTAGGAGACTGGAAGTCTGCAGGGTGTGAGTGTGTGAGAGAGAGAGGGCGGGGCGGAACAGTGGGTTGGGGTGGGGCTGGGCTGTCATTGGTTAACACACTGTCAGTCCCAAGTACTCCAATTTATCACAGAGCTGCAAACACTTGATCTAACACGGGGGTTCAAATATACGCTGGAACACAACCAGGCTGGATGGGGGACCAGAGAGGAGAAGAGGGGTGAAGGGTGGAGAGTTAATGATGGATGTGATGGTAGGTGAGTGTCAAAAGTCTCTCATTAACTCACGCAAATTCTCCTGGTCGAACAGGGTATCTCCACGTTTCAAAACGCCAAATTTAAGACTTTTTAAAGACCTTTATTAAGGTCCTACCTGGAGTTGAATTTAAAATCCAAAATGAACCAACAAAGCTGGCAAAAACAGCCTATTTCTGATTGAACTAATGAAAGTGAAACTATACATGGGAAGTGTAAGAAGAAAGGACACCAGAAAATTAATTAAGGGACATGAAGTTAATTTGTGTTTAGTAAAGCATTGCACACTGTACTACTAACCCTGTTATGTACTAATCTTAGAGTGAATCTGAAGAATTTAACATTTTAATTATTTTTAAGGCCTAAAATTTAGGTAATTTATTTTAAGTCTTTTTCAGAACGTGCAGATACCCTGTCTAAGAACACACGGGAGAGACCACTACAATATGCTATCCAAATTTTTATTTTGCTTCCAATCTCAAAAACCAGAACACTAAAGGTGCTTTGTTTGAAAGGTGTCCAGTTTGCGGTGAACCAGACATGCTAATTAAAATACTAAACTATCCCATTAAACCGGTCAAGCGGTTGAGATATTTGAAACCTTCTATACTGTTGCCTAGATCTGTCCCTGGTGTGTTCTTAGAGAAGAAAGGAGTGGAAGTGAGACTTCAGCTACTCAACTCATGGTTAAAAATCAACATGATAATAATGAAAAAAGCAAGCATCATAAACAGCACCGACAACAACATTATCGCCTCCTTTCTTTAGCTTATGAATAACAACTCGCTCCCTTTGGATGCGCTCTCAGCATAACCAGGATTCATATCTATGATTTCCTGGAGGTATAATATGTATCCTAAAGTTCAGTTCATGGCTATTTAAATATCTTTCCTACTGCTACAAAAATAGGTATCATAATATCTTACACAGCATTAAATATATAAGCATATATAGTATAAAATCTATGATATTTCTATGTAGAGACATGACAGAGCCCTTGGAAAAGAACGGCTCTCCCATTTTAAGTCACAGTGGCCCTGTTCTGTTATTAGCCTGGCAAGCTGGATCTCGTTTATAAAAGCCTGATCTAATCCTCAATTCCACTAAAACCACTCGCAGCTGGAGGGTTTTCGTAACTGACTGGCTGACCACTCTGCTTGGAAGCGGTGGGGTTGGTACGGGTCGAGAAATGCAACCCAGAATATGCTGCTCGAGTCAGAACAAACCAGCCTCCAGTATACTGAAAGCAGAACCAGAGTTGATTGGAGCTTCTACCTCCAAACACCAGCAGGGAGGAGTAGAGAGACTCAGACCGCGGTTCCAAACACCCTGAATCCATACAGTACTGCCATTCCCAGTGCAACACTTGATCCTCACATGATTGCACTATGTGGCCGCTTGTATATGCGATAGCTTTTACCTGTGTTCTCATCCAGGAGAGGCTAGCTTGAAAATATGGAGGGAGGATGGATGTACCGTTTTCAGACCTGCAGGATCGTTCTCATTTCTGCACCTTTCTCACTACACCTGTCCTTCTACTTTCTGCTGACATCTCTCCCGAATGTCAGCTGCGCTACTTTTGCATAATTCTCGTGACTTTCAATTCAAAGATGCTCTCTGAGACGAAGACAACCGTTTTAAGACCTGGTAAACAGGAAAACAGGGCCACCGAGGAACTTTAAATAGGCTGATGACTCAAATGGCGGTTTGACCGGAGGCGCTCCCACGTGCCGCATCAGGCGAGTAGCCACTAGCGCGGCTGTCTACCAGGGCCGGGGGTCAAAACATCTCCGTGCTAAAAACCATCTTTGCTCGCCGGAAAACAAAGAGGACATTAGCGCCGAAAACACTTTCGGGGGTAAGCTAGTGGGAACACATAAACCCAAGAACAGGACAGAACAAGCAGATTTCTGACAAGATGAGGCTCACAGCATTAACAGCACATGAATAATTAATCCGGAAGGTCGAACAACATTATGCAGATTTCACACACAGGGAGACAAGGACACGGAGGGAGAAGAGAGGGAGAGGAGGAGACAAGTGCAGAGGGAGAGGTGTACGGGGGAGGTGGGGGGCACAAATACATACAGGGTTACTTTGTATACAAAATACGAAAGGCAACAGCAGCCCCCATGCAACAAGACAGAGTCCGGGCGTGCTCGTTTTGTAGCCCGTAGTGGACAAGAGGGGCGGAGTTGTCGAATTTGGACCTGTGCAAAACATATCATGCCGAACAGGGAAGCTCCGCCTGCCTAGGACACCCCGGGATGCAGAACGAGCACGCCCTCGAAAGTTGGCCTCTTCTCAGAAGCACATATAAGGCTTCAGGATCCAGTAGAAAAAAGACTTAAGAGATACAGGGAGTAGCAAAACGACTCTCCGAGAACTACGCTTCCCAGTGGCCTCTCTGGTTTAGGGTGTGGTCCCCTTGTTCTAGGAGAAGAGGAGGAGCCAAGGATGTCAGAGGAGTCAGACAGTAGCTGAGTTTCCAGCCAAGTCATTTTTTGATATATCAAATTAGAAAAGCTGAATGGAAACGGCAGAATGATCAAATTCCCCAATATCGCAAAAAAAGCTTGAAGCCAAAAATGGAATCGAGATGAAGACGCATTTGTCAAATAAATGCATTAGAATATTACATTTCTTTGTTTTCGTTTTCCAAAGTAAAGGATGAAATATGGTCCACATTAACGGACTGAAAAATCTTTCAATTCTTCTTGATGTGTTTTTTGTTTACGTTCAGAAAGCCTATCTATTTGTTTCAATACAGCTAATGGAAACACCTAATTTGCATTTACTTGTTCGCAACATTTCAAAAGTTTGAGTAAAATTCGCTTGAGAGTTGGATGGAAACACAGCTACTGAGGTGCAATGACTCCACTCGGGCTTGTCTTTCCCCATTCATCATGGAAAACAACTTTGACTCACTGACATCAGTGTCTCCTCCTGCTTTGTCCCCCCTAGCCGTGATTAAGCTGTGGCTAACATTCAACGCTGCAACAGCAGGGCAAGTCAAGCAGCCGGCTACAGTTGGGCTTCCAATACATAAGAGAGATATATGTATTATATACGTTGTAAATACAGTATGATTGCTATATTTCCCCTTCCAGCCATCAAGCGTGTTATATAGTAGTACTGGGTGGATATATTCCCCTCCCTCTATGGCAGTATCCTAGCGTTAAGGCCAAATGTGGGCTGAGTCGCACTAGCTTTTCCGTTTGTTCTGTCTGGTTTTCTTCTCTATCTCCTCCTTGGAAGATAAAGAATGGGGAGAGGAGAGGAAAGGAGAGAGAAGGAAAGGAGAGAGAAGGAGAGGAGAGGAGATGCTAGGAGGAGAGGAGGAGAAGAGAACCACAAAACTAAACTCGCAGACTCAGCCCCAAAGTTGTATTCCGTTCCTTTTTGTTGCCCAAGTCCTGCGTATATAACATACCCGGGCTAAGCATTTTTTCTTACGTTCGGTGCGTTAAACCTGCTGGGAGTGCAAGTTGGCTGCCGTGTGCGCTTTTGAGACGATCCGATTGGCCGCGCCGCCTGTGCCAAGGTCAAAAAAATCAATCAATCCATCCCACGGCGAGTAATTCATTTAAACTGAATAATGCATTGAATGGTTATTTGACCCAGGACCAATGGGAATACTGTTTCTTTTCTCGGATTGAAGTGACCCTGGCAACGACGGAACCAAATGGATTATTGCCATAGCGCATATCCCGCCCCCCCACCAATTTCGGAGGAATATCGAAGGATATAAAGACTTAGCGCCCATTTTGCACTCCCCACAGGCTGAATCAAAGTTCCAAATGATCGGACGACGCCTAAGCTGGTAAGAGTTTGGACCCAGGCCTAGCGACAAAGAGACCGAGAGTCGTCACAGTCAGTCACAATTTGGGGGGGAGTCAACTAATGCGTGAGTGTGTGACATCTCCACACTCCGATTCACTCTCACGTTTGAGTGCGTGCCGTATCCCCAAGGCCTGACTGACTGTAATGACGCGTTCCCCTCCTTGCTGTTCCTGCTCATCTGCAGGTTGCTGTCCAGAGGGGCAGAAGAGAGAGAGGGGTGGGGCTTAGGAACAGTGCATCCATTATTTGACCTGCATGCTGTCATTACCCATATAGAGACAAACACACACACAAAGAACAAAAACGCTACATCTTCGTTACCGGTCTAATCAATACCGTGCGTCCCGAGTTGTCAGCAGAAAAGGGCTGATCAGGTGGGATAATCGACAACCCTTGCGAGTCAGTGGGGATTGAGACAAAACAACAACGCGATGACACCGAAACAGCTGACCGGGCAGGCTTTCGGAGGGAGCTCACGGGGGGGGGGGGGGGGGGGGACAGACGGGAAACAGCTCGGGGCCCATCCGTCTTAAAGACGGGAGGCGAGGTGACGGCTAACGAGCCGGCGCCGGCGTGAACTCGGCACGCTCGTTTATTTTTTTTAAAGCTGCACTAGGCAAGATTAGTCTTATCAGCCTAAATCACAAAGTCAGGCTGAAACAGAGGGAGAGGGAGCCGTCGGCCCCTAATTGAGACGCAGTAACTGGCAGGAAAGCTTCTTGGCACGCGGGAAGAGACGGACGGATGCTTAAATCGAACTCTCATGACTGGACTCGCCGCCGTTAGATCTTTTGCCTCTCTCATCCCTTTGGTTTCCTTTGGTATAAAGAATTACAGACTGGCCAGGTTGGTAAACATGACACCTTATATGACTGAAGTCCTTTCGTTTCAAACCGTTACCTCTTGCTGCCATTCGGGGACCCGCCAAAACATGCAAAAATTGCCAAGTGCAGCTTTAAAGCAGCATGTCCCTGCACCTCATTCAGTGCTCAGATCGTTCATGCGAGTTGAGTTGGCCAACCAATTATTTGGCCTTGTGTCTAGTCAAGACGCCCCCCCAGGTAACAGAGGAGCTGGTAGGACAAAAAAACGGATCCACAAGTCAGCCTTGCGGATCCTGGAAGTCAACGTACTGATGACACACGGACACTTCAATCATCAGAGTGCATTAAAGATTAGCCGTTTTTGATCAAGAAATGACAGCTTTTCCTTGAGAACTGGCTAACCGGGGGAAATTCCCATTTTGACATCGACCTCTGATTCAAGAAAAGACCGAACAGAAATCGAGAAGGAGACAGAAAGGACAAGATACACAGAGCGACAGACGGATCGTAGCGTGGATGCATCGCACAAAGACACGTGGGTTACTAGACAGACCTGCCCTAACATACGGGCTACACAGACAAGAGAGGTTATAAAGTGTACTAGTGAGACCTGCTGGGAGCCATGGATTTATACCTGTATATCAGCAGCACAGTTAATAAGCAGGTCTCCATTCAAAGGGCCTTCATAAAAAAATACCGGATTCCTGCATACTCCCTGGCTCGGCTGCCCGGACATCCACACTCGCGTACTGGGTAGAAAGCGATTACGGTTTCTAGAGGGACGCTGGGTTCTATGCTTCTGGTTGCATGGGGTATATGCGCTACAGTATGCTAGTGTGGATATGAGGCTGAGCGCATCTTTCTGTCAATGTCCAGACTCCAGGACTTTGGACGAACTAAGAAATGCAAGAGGTGCAGACCGTGACGGCTGAATATTTGGTTTCAGCCTAGAACGTTCCCCTTAGCTTTGGCTATTGTCAGAAAGGCCCTTCCAGCCGCACCCTAAAGTGAGTCTCTATACCCGTCTGTACCCCTTCTGTCCCACAACCCGCAAAACACAGGGTTTACCCTCCCTGTCTCGCTACCTGACCCACCCTCCCCACAACGCATCACCCTACTTTGCAGGAGAAATGAGTGAATCTGCAGCCAAAGAAACAAACGAAACAGTCGTGCAGCCTGAGAGGCGGAGAGACGATCATCGATCATTGGGATTCGTAATAATCATCATCGTCCTCGTGGTCATCATCGTCCCACCTGTTGCTGTGGCTGGCAGCGTGGCAATGGTTGGCGCCGGCATGGCACTGCCCGGTCATTTGCTCCAGCAGGCGGGCCAGGCGGGAACAGCCGCTCTGCCCATGTTGGTAGCAGCACAGGGACTCCACACAGCTGAGGGCCTGTTCCTGGGGGGGCGGTACAGACTGGAGGGTGGAGGAGGAGTGAGGAGAGAAGAAAAGAGAGAAATTACAACCGGCGCACCCGCAGCACAGGGTCACCGCTTCGTTCTGACAGAATGACATGGATGACGTACTGCATGCCGCCACGCAAACACTGACGCACAGAGAAAACCAGTCGAAACACACCGTACAAGGGATTGAAAATGTCGCAAATAAATACAGAAATACATGAGATAAAGAGACAAACAAATGTTGAAGATGTTCCAAGTGATTTGCGGTGTTCTTTTTAACGGCGGTGATAAAGCAGGAGCGGGACTGTGCCCAGCCTCGCCAGGTAATCACGTCAAGACTGGAGGGCAATGCCACAGTCTAGTCTGGGTTTGGCAGAACACTTTCAAGGGCCTCAGCAGATATTTTAAACTTGAGGCCGCGATCAGGGTCATTTCATTTTCACGGAGCCGGTCGATCAGATTCGCAGGCAGGAACACCAGCCCGGCTTTTTCTACTTTTTCCCTCGCTTTCAAACACTGTTATTAGGTGACTTGTGATTCTACTCTTTGCATGCATTGCACATCACTGTGTATCTTGGGCTTAAACAGCGTAAAATGAATGGCTACAGACGGGGTATCTTCAGATTTCAGAAAGTGAAGTTTAATACTGTTGAGGATCTTTTTAGTACTTTTTTACTTGAAAGTGAATTTAAAAACTGAAACAAAAACACAAAGCTGGCAGCCTATCTCTGATTGATAGCTAATGAAAGTTCTATAAATGTGCAGTAGAAGAAAAAGGACGACAATAAATTAATTGTTGAGGGACATTAAGTCCAACAGACCAGAATAGTTTTTCAGGACTTTTGTATCCTATCCAGATCCTATGGTGAAAATGAATAGAATTTTTGGTTCCTGTTTACTCCATCCTTTAAATGTGTGTCAGTTATTATACTATATATAGGTTCAAATGATAGAAAATATATGTCATGCTTGACTGGTCTGTGTGTGTGTTTAATAAAGCAGATAGAATGGGGAAAAAAAGTTGTGCTAACCTTGGTCTGCATTAATCTAAAAGCGGGCATGCAACATAAAGAAACCCATTGTTATGTTGAAAATAATAATAATTCATTTCAAGAACTGTGAAGGAAACAGGGGGGCCCTGGCGCAGCAGGCGAAGCTAAATGAAAGGGAAGTTGCTGCCTGGAAACCTGGGGGATCGGATGTCTCTGTTGTTCTGAGTCAGCACCGAGGAGACAGGGAGGCAGAGAGAGAGAGAGTGATGGAAAGGAGAGAGAGAGAGAGAGAGAGGAAAAGAGAGAAAACAGAGACCGCTGCCAGGGGTGTGAAGTTACACTCATCTAGTTTGTATCCTGCATGCTCTCTCTCTACAGCATGACAGGATAAGAGAATGATAGAAAAAAGACTACAGTTAGATTAAATCCACCTGATTCTTAGTAGCCTCTACATCAACTTTATTTAGTACTTTTTGTGCTATATCAATTATGACTACATCATCTACAGAAATGGTTTTTTTTAGGTTTGGGTTAAAAATGATGACTTGATTCAGGATAAACTGGGGTGCAGGGTTAGGGTTAGCTGACTGGTTAGTGTCTAGAATTTGGTGTTTCATGTTATTCTGAAAAATATGTTCCATATCAGCAGATGTTAGCTCCACTGATCCAGACTAACAGTGTCCTATTCTATGTTTGTAGCTGGAGGTGTGGACTGTCCATTCCACTGTGCTAAAACACTCCAGCCCGTTTCTCATGTTGTTGTTGTCACATTTCTTTGCAGCAGAAATCGGAGACGTTGCTTGGCATGAAACCAAACCGGCTGCCTCTTGGCCACCGACAGCAAAACACAAGCAGGACGAAAGTGAATATGAATGATTCCGCTAGTGTCAGGTGTCCCTAGATAATAGATGCTTGGGTTTTGCCGGATATTCATATTTGATTTTAGATTTTTTTTTTTTTTATCTGGAGGGCAAAAACCTAAGTACCCAATCTGTCCAAACCTTTTGATGAACAGTTCCGCTATACAGTCTTCTGTCTGAGAGAGTGAAGGTTTTGGTATAAACTGACCAAGGCCTCAGTGACAGTTATATAGGTGGCATCATCTCCCTGCTGATTTAACATATTAGCTACAGAGTGGGCTACAACACTTCTGTTGTCTTGGGGTCCAGAGACTACAAGGGGTCCTAGTAAGAGCACCAAAAAATGAACAGTTCATTTTTACTGTTATTTCTTAATTTGTAGCAGAATTTATGTTGGTTTGCACTAATAACATAGGAGGAGATCCTTGGCCAAATCAAAATCCTTTGGGGGTTCTCTACATGAGACAATTTGATTACAGTAAACAGTGCAGAGAACCAAAATGAATCTGAACATTTTAAATTAGTAAAAGAAACCAAACACTTGCTTTTGGTATAACAAGAAAGTACATGAAAATACTTTAAAAAAAAAGCAAAAGGGATCTTATGAGATAATAAATGCTGATGAGCACACAATGATGGATCAAAACCAGACAAAACCTTGACAACAGCAACATCCCAGCTTCAAAAGGTGAGCAACATTAATGAGCGCAGGCATGAGGGGGGGAGTAGATGATTGAAAGACAAAAACAATAACAACATGCCAACAGCATTCTCTCTCTCTGAAATATGAATCCAGTTCTGATCAATGGAAGTGAGGGGTGAGCTGAGAGCTTGGAAGAGGAGGAATGGGGTGAAGCATGGCTGGTAGTAGGGGAAGGTGGGGTCAATCGTAGTTGGAGTAGGGGAGGATGGGGTCAAACGTGGGCAGATGGGGTGGGTGGGTGGGTGGGTTAACCATGGCTAAGGAAGTTGGGGTGAAAGGTGGGACAGCAGGGCTGGTTGGGGATGGGGAAGCATGGGGTTGGTTTTCATATACCTAAATAAATAGGGGAGTGTGGGGGCAGCTGTCACACATACACTTGGGGGTAGATATAATATACTGCTCAAGATGGGCGTTTACAGCATGAGGGAGAATGGGGCTTGTTGTAACAGTTAGGGGAGCATGGGGTTGGGTGGAACGTGGCCCTCAGGAGCAGCCGTGAGGGAGCATGGGGGTGGTGGTGGCATATGGTCCGGGCCGTGGGCGGTGACGGGACGGGGGAGGATGGGGGGTGAGTGGCGGTACTACCTAGGGGAGCAGGGGTCTGGGCCGGGGGCAGCAGCAGGGGGAGGATAAGCAGCTAGCAGGTGCCAATTGTCCTCCCCTGGGCTCCGCTGGGCTTTAACAGGGTCATATTCTGGGCCGACTGAAACCTCATCCTCTTCCATCTGAGGGACACAAGATGCTAACCGTGAGCGCCGTGGGCTAGGCAGACAGTCTGTTAGTTGGTCAGCCAGCCGGATAGCAGTCGGCCTGTCAACTAACCCATCACACTGCAAAAAAATATACCTCTTACCGAGTCATTTAGTCTCATATTCGCTCTTGAAATCTTTCTTTTTCTTCAAACAAGGGAAATATTCAGCCACCTAGGGGTGAGATAATTCCTCTAATTTTCAATGCAGTTTCACTTGTTTCCGGACTTTTCTAGAAACAAGTGTCAGTATCTTGAAACTACTCCACTAGTATCAAGAAATCATACTCGATTCAAAAAAGTCATTTAAACTAGAGCTGCATCGATTAATTGATTAGTAAACTATTAATCGGCAACTATTTTGATAATCGATTAATCGGTTTGAGTAATTTTTTAAGAAAAATAAGTAAAAATTCTCTGATTCCAGCTCCTTAAATGTGAATATTTTCTGGTTTCGTTCCTCCTCTATGACTTACTCCTCTATAAACTGAATATCTTTGGGTTGTGGACAAAACAAGACATTTGAGGACGTCATCTTGGGCATTTTTCACAATTTTTTGACATTTTATAGACCAAACAACTAATCGATTAATCGAGAAAATAATCTACAGATTAATCGACAATGAAAATAATCGTTAGTTGCAGCCCTAATTTAAACAAGTACAATTATTTCACACCATGGACATTTTTTCCCCACTTTAAAACTAAATACAAGACTAAATGACTCGTTAAGGTTGCTATTTTTTGCAGTGCAGTTCATTTGCCCACCGGTGGGTTAGTTAGTCAGCCAGCAAGCAAGCCAGTCAGTCGGCTAGTCAGTTCAGTCTGCACTGTAGCAGGGCAATTTCCCAGCCCTTTGTCTACAGTGTGATCTAACACACATCCATACAGTCCCAACCAATGCCAGTCCCCCTCCTTTTAAAGCCCTTCTCCAGTGACCTCACCCACAACCCGCACAAAAGCAAAAAGAGTTATGAGCAAACGTTTGGCTTACGAGGCAAAAACGGGAAAAAAAAATGCTTCCCGGATTCCCCTGCCACACGTCCGAATCTCGTTTTAATTGGGATTGTGACCGGTGCAAATAATCATACATCGCCGCTTGAGAGGGTCTTTCATAAATGTGCGCGAGGTGACGAGGCCACTGGAAGGGGGGCTTTAATTCCTCACAGCACGTGAACACGGCTGTGAGACTCAGAAACGGCTGTACAACTTGACAAATGAGCAGAAAAAACTGCAGCCGTTAAGAAAGTTGTCTCATGGGGGAAACGGATGCTTCTAGCAGAGATAAGAGCAAATCTATTAGTGTTCAAGCCAATTAACCCGCTGCTGAATCTATTAGACCTACAGAGCAGGCAGACAACAGGAAACCAGGGACAACCCTCGGGGCTCTTTCGTGATTACCTCGCCCTAATCCAATTAGAAAACAACAGAACTTTCAACAGAACTGAATACACTGCACTGTCGAACACATTAGCATAAATACACCCTTTCATTTGAACCCAGGAAGAAGTCTACAGTTTTCTTCTGCTCAGTGAGTTTGTGGGATGAGGACCACCAACCTGTCTGCATTAATAGTGACTTAGCACTATACAAATACAGCATAGGCTATTGTTATTATTATAAGGCTTGAATGCTGTAATGGTAATAGTGTACACCAGGAAAGCTAACGGCTGTAGCATTCCCACTACAGAGCATGCTGTAAAGATGAAAATACGCATACAGCAAAACATTAGCCTTGAATATTAACCTTCAATAAAGTGAAAATCCACTCTCAAACTATACTTTACAAGGTTTGTTCACATGATCTTGGACAGTTCAATAGATGCAAACTGAAAACTCTTAAAAAGCTTGAATGTCCGAGGTCACAGAAATAACGCGTGAAACTAGTTTTCAGGTGGATTTTCCCTTAGCCAAAGAAAGCTCGGGCTCAGCGGTTAGCATTTCCTCACAGGCTGATAATATTTGTTAACCGCTATGACGGCGCGGGATCTTCTGTCGTAACTCAGCTGTTTCTCATGCTGTAGCGGGACCAGTCTCGGAACCCATCGTCTATCGGTCTGACGAAGATTAGACTCTATATTTGGGGGTTTCCGGTGTAGCCAGCGGACATCCGGGCCAAGACTTCCTCTTCCGTGCGCCGGTCATTGTTTACAGTCCGATTAGCAACTTGAGACGCGAGAGTCGAACGTTTCTCCACACGATACACAAACATCGGTACTTTTTGTAGGTGTTTTAGGTCCGGACGACATTTCGGCTAATCTCTATAAACAGATATCTGCATATGAGACGTCGTCTCTCAACTCCGACTCCATTCTCACGTCTCAAGTTGCTAATCGGACTGTAAATGATGACCGGCGCACGGAAGAGGAAGTCTTGGCCCGGATGTCCGCTGGCTACACCGGAAACCCCGAAATATTTGGCCGTCGCCCCCAGAGTCTAATCGTCGTCAGACCGATAGACGATGGGTTCCGAGATTGTAGCGGGACTGAGAGGCGTCCCGAGACTCTGCCATGCATCTGTAGTGGAGGTCGGTCTTGTTCTGTGGGGTCTGCTGAAGCATGCGGGTGGATGAGTCAGAGGTGAGGAGGTAGACGGGGAGCAGTCTGAGGAGCTGAACCATGTACACCAGCTTTGGGGGAGGACCGGACCATGCTAGACAGTGGGTAGGGGGGTTTGATGGGCTGCACCATGCCAGTGTGCGATGAGGGTTTACCCAGTCTTGTGCGATGAGAGGTGAGGCTTACTGTCATTTTCCCCCATGCTGCAACGTTGAGTGTGGCATGCCCGACTGTTCGGAATAGAGCTTCTCAAAGTACGGCTCGGGACGCCGAATAGGACGCGAGCCTATTTCTGATGGGTCCCTTGCATGACAAAATTACTACCATGTTTTAATTAAAGAGCGCCAGGCAAAGGGGGGCGGGGGAGGAGGTATGAAATTTACCCAATAAGGGTTCCAGGCTGATTCAACATTCATCCATTCACTCGTTCATTCATCCATTTCTCCATGCAGTAGGAGGTGGTATGAGTGTGCCATGCTGTACCAGACACATTCACCATGTCAGCTTTCCATGACAAAAAAATGCAGAGACATGCAATGGCTGCAATGCATGATGTCGCATTCTTCTGCGGGTTAGTCCCCCCCCCCCCACTCCCCCCCCCCCTCGAATGCTGATTGGCTCTTCCTGGGCATGCAGTCACAGACGAGACACGAAGGGCCCCGATCCAACGCTGACAACATGCAGCTTTACATCTGCCCTTCTCTCCTTCCATGCCTCCATGCATGTCTCCTCTTTTTTTTTTACACAAGAAGTAATCAGTCACTGATCTCTCATGATGTAAAAAGCTTTCCATAATGGAGTGAGTCTGCATTGTTTCCTTCAGATGCTTAGATATAAGAAAAAAACAGCAGAACAGTGATTATTTATTACTAAGGAAGGACAGGAAGAAAGGAGCAAGAGGGAGAGAGCGAGCTATGACTCAATTTTTACTGGAGGAGAGTATCTGATTTTTAACTGTACATGATCCAAATCTTGTTATTGATGATTTCACATAGAATAAGTATCAAATCTGGGTCACATCTGGTTAACAATCTGATTCTCTCCTCCGGTGTAAATCCGGTCTATGGCTCTATCTGCATGTTGTCAGTGTTAGAACTAGGCATCAGCAGGACAGAATCAAGTCCAGACCTGGGAAAAATATTTCAATATGGTTCGGATATTCAAAAACACAAGGAGCGCTTTCACTGCAAAGCAATGTTTCTCCTTTTTAGAGGCTGTCTTAAGATATTTATGCATTTTGGAGATAACTTTTAAAATGGTATTTCGGTTTCAGTTTTAATACTCAGCTCAGTTTGACTGTAAATACTCAATTGCTAACATTAGCTGCAATTAAGATGCGTATTCATTACTGATGATAAGAGTATTTCAAATTCTATATCGATAATATTAAATTGGTAACCTTTGATCAGTGTAATCAGGGTATTTGCAGGTTTCAGAAAGTCAAATTAGAGATTTTATAGGACGTTTTTAATGCTATCTGGAATGCTACCTGGAAAAAAGCTGTCAAAATTGGCAATTCATATTAGGGCTGGGCAATATATCGATATTATATCGATATCGTGATATGAGACTAGATATCGTCTTAGATTTTGGATATCGTAATATTGTGATATGGCATAAGTGTTGTCTTTTCCTGGTTTTAAAGGCTGCATTACAGTAAAGTGATGTCATTTTCTGAACTTACCAGACTGTTCTAGCTGTTCTATTATTTGCCTTTACCCACTTAGTCATTATATCCACATTACTGATGATTATTTATCAAAAATCTCAGTGTGTAAATATTTTGTGAAAGCACCAATAGTCATCCCTACAATATTGTCGCAATATCGATATCGAGGTATTTGGTCAAAAATATTGTGATATTTGATTTTGTCCATATCGCCCAGCCCTAATTCATATTATACTACTAACCTTGTTCTGTATTAATCTAAGAGCAGATATGCAGCGTGTCACTCTGCATGTCATTGCATAGCGAAAAAACAATAAGACCTCTAATAACTGCATTTAAGCCATTAACTCTAGGTCATTTATTTCAAGACTTTTCTTAACTTTTCAAGGACCTGCGAATACCCCGTTACAGAAAAAGGTGCATTGCTTCAGTTTGTACGTGTGCCAAAACACTGACTTGCAGGCAAACGGAAGCTAAATTAAGTTGAAGTGAGCAGCATTAATGCAAGCAAAGAGGAGAGCCAATATTGATGGCTGACTATTCACAAAACTATCTAGGGATATGTGTGCCAAAGGCCGCTAATATGGAAGTATTGCTTTTCAATAAAGCACTCCTGTGGTAGCTGTGATATTTGAATTGATTTTCAGGTGTATTTTAAGCCCAGGCTGGTTCAGTCTCCTCTCCTCTACCTAATCTTGCCCAGCTGGCTCTTGGCTCTGGACAGAGGCTGCAGAGCGATGAAGTCATCACCTATCGCCACGCGGTTGGAGTACATCTACACCCAGATAGGGAGAGGACACACCCACACACACACACACGCACACACACGCACACACACACACACACACACACACAGAGTACAGGGAGGGGAAAGAGCACAGACACAGGATAGGAGGAAGAACACATAGAGACAAAGGACTGGTTAGAAGTCACACTCACCCACACGTATGGGCTCAATCAGACACACACACTCGAGCGCACGCATATGCAATTATACACACTCTCACAAACACACACACACACACGCGCACACAAGAGGACAAAGAGGACAAAGGTTAGAGCAGAAACAACAAACAGGAATTGAAAAGACAGAAAGTTCATTCTACCTCAGGAACAAGAGGACAGTCTGAAAAGGAGAAAGGCATTAACTAAAACATAAGCTTTCTGTGGCTGGACAAATGAATAATAACACTGTGGGTGTGCTGGGAAGGGACCATGCACACTCTGTGTGTTTGTATGCGTGTGTGCACGATGTGAGAAGGGGTCATGCGGTGTGTGTGTGACTGAATACCATGCTCGTCCTGTAAAGAAGTGGGTTACCCGTGACCAGAGTGGCTGAGAAGAACATAACAACCTCAGACAGTGCTCTCTCTGTCTAGCTTCAGAGAGCGACCTTGACATTTCAAATTCTTTGTTTGATGTATTGTTTTTCTCCAGGCGCTTGTCACATTACAGGAGAAAAGACTGCTGTGTTTTTCTGCTATCCTTTAGCCACCATACAAATGGGGTTTTCCGGGGCAGAGAGTGGTAATTTCAGGTCAGTCACTCAGTCACTCACTCAGGGACAGTTTGCACGGAGCCTGCGCAGCCTCAGATGGCCTCTAGAGGGCGTCTTTGACTTTCTCTAACGCGCCTGATGTGCGCATCACGTCATGTCTGTCATGTGAGATGCACAGACAGCGGACCGGCAGCATTGAACTCAATCCACAGAGTCTGCCGGTGTGAAAACAAAAGTAAAACTTCCACAATTTGCTCCAAACTCGCCTGTCTAGCACGTCTTCTGCTGCCCTACGAACTTTAACGGTAGGTAATGTTATCATCTTGTGGTATTTACACACACACCCCATGGGTGCTGTTAGCTACAAGCTAACGAACTAGCCAGTGGCTTTCTAAATTCCGTGTTCAACATCTGCATGGTGACAGGCTCAAGTTAAAAATGTCAAGATATTCCTGGAAGGATTTTTGGTAGAAACTCCTCTCCCTATCTGATGTCATGCTCTCTGTCTAAGCCTCTTTCTCTCACCCTCTTCAGCCTTCTTCCATCCATCTCATTCCACCTGTAATTTCCTGATCACACATTCTACCCTGTCCACTTCTCTTTAAATCCTCCTCCCCCCTCCTCTCCTCCGTGCTACCTGGCTCTTCTGGGTGCTGGTGGGCTGCAGGTGCCGGTAGAAGACCTTCTTCACCACGTCGGGGAAGAGGCAGGTGACCACGATGATGATGATGGCGAACCAGGCCGAGCCGCTGGACAGCAGCTGGACGAAGACAAAGTACATGTCCTGGGTGTGGAGGAAGGGCCTGGTGAAGAGCGGGAGGAAGGGAAAGAATGGTTAGATAGCGAAAGAGGGGGATGTCAACTTGTCAAACTAATGAAGCTTTTGAATGTTCCTCTAACCAGTTGATGACCTTGTTTGAGGTGTTTATCTTTCATGTACTCCATACTGCTGTGTGAGCTTTATATACCTCTCTTTCTGTAGAGGAATCACTTTCATCTGCAATTTTGGCACATGCACAGAATATTAGCTTGAATTCGAAGCTTGAATACTTTAGTGAGCAACTCTTCTTTGAGGAATGTTCTCGACAGCTACTCTTAATTTGACTTGAGTAAAATGTAAATGAACACTGCCTCGTTTCCCACCTCTGCATCTCCAGGGAAGTGACTTTAACATTTTGCTAATTAAGTGATAGCTGTTGGCTAATGTGAGTGGTTCGATAGAGGCAAACCATGGCCTGAGTCCCTTTCTCTCGTTCTGTGGGAAAGAGGTTTTCAGAGGGCCAGAGTTTTCTACTCTTCTGTATCTTCCGGGCATTTAAAAGTCGTATTGAGCTGTCTGCGGATTGAATATTAGCTGAGTCAAACTGGAAGGTTTTCAGAATGAATGGGCTTCAATTCCCCGGTGCAATATAGACACAGCAGCCTATCAATTTTGTTTCAACAGCTGGAGTAAAAACAATGAACGCATATGACAAGCAGACCAATGTTCCATTATATACAGCCCACTCACTTTCATTTTCCATCAACTATAAAAGTAGTCGTTTATTATTAGCATGAAAGGATGTGGAAAAAAGTGCAGTTTCTCATTAAAATCTATGGGGCAAATCTGACTTGCCCTCTGCAAATAGTAGGTTTAAACACCATTAAAATGTTTTACTGAAGACAACCACAAGGTTTGGCCACTGCAATTTATTCTCTCTACAATCCTGCTCCATGGCCATTGTAGAGATTGTTTTTTCGGAATTTAGGGATCTCATCACGGAGATATGGAGGCACTCACGCAGGAACGTGGTGCAGCCGGGCCAAGCCTTTTCTTTGGTGTGAAAGCAAAGCGTTGTGTACAACAAAATAGCATCGACACTGTAAGAAGCTGTTCTCACCAGATGATGCCTCCGTAGAAGAGGGAGAAGATAAAGTAGAAGGCTATTGAGCCCCACGTCACAAAATGGTTCATCCACGTCCAGAAATGAGTCTCTAATGCAAGCTGTCATCACACACACACACACACACACACACACGGGGGAGGAAAAGAGAGCGAGGCGTAAAACAGAGAGACAGGGACAGGAGGGGCACCAATAAACGACAGCAATCTGCTACTGCGCTGTAAAAAACGACCTTGCCCCCAACTTGTGACAGATAAATAGTCTTCAATTAATGGCCAGTGACATCATCCTAATACTTCACTACTTATTTTATATGTGGACTGCAGCAGTGCATCCATCTCTCTGTGGACTTGTTGCCCTGCTTCTAGCTAATGCACATGGCAACCATCTTAAAAGGAACATGCTGCAACTTAACTGTCCAGTGTTTTAATTTCCCTACAGTGAGAGGCAAGTTTCAATAAGACCTTTCAAGACCTTTTTTTAATGCCAAACACTTTACTTGTAGACCTTTCAACAGGCCTGTTTGACTGGGCTGATTTCCCACTGGAAAACCTCTAAACCTGAATTTAAGACTATATGCTTGCTATATTTAACTGTATTCAAGAACTTTTAAGGCCTTGAGTTAATAAAAATAATATCATTTAGGACATTTTTAGACTTTTTCAAGACTTGTAGACACCCTGAAACCCTATCTTAATGTGTAGTGGACTGTGCAAGCTAGCTTAGCATCATCTTGAACATGTTAGCATATCCACGATAGCACAATATTGACTACAGACTATGACACGAGACTATACACATGGAGATGAAATTAATAGCTATTTTCTTGTGTATTATATTCATATTGTGTATTTATGTTACTTAGTGTATCATATGTTTGTTCTTGCTTATATTTCTTTTACCAGACAAACTTAGAACTAGTTCCCAAGGTCCTATGTTCCCAAGGTCCTAAGTTCCCAGGGTCCTATTTTCCCAGGGTCCTATGTTCCCAGGGTCCTAAGTTCCCAAGGTCGTATGTTCCCAGGGTCCTATGTTCCCAAGGTCCTATGTTCCCAGGGTCCTAAGTTACCAGGGTCCTATGTTCCCAGGGTCCTATGTTCCCAGGGTCCTAAGTTCCCAGGGTCCTATGTTCCCAGGGTCCTATGTTCCCAGGGTCCTATGTTCCTAGGGTCCTATGTTCCCCAATATTATCCAGTTTTTTTATTGGAACCATGCTTCAAAACAGCTATATAAACACAACAAAACCAATGGTTATCATTTTATTTGATTCTGAAGGTCTCTAACCCAAATCCAAACCCTAACCCTAACCCTAGAACTGGGGAACATAGGACCCTGGGAACATAGGAATGACTCCATGCAGTGCGCTAAGTGCCCGTGTGCAACCAGCATTGTCTAATGTAACAAGATAGACCTTCAGTAATCCAGATGGTGGTGTTGTTTTTTTTCCTGCCAATCCTCTCATCACTTAAAGGGTAAGCTAACTAAGAGGCCAACTTCCCAAAAAGTCAGTTAGTCCTTTAAGCTATGCAGGACAACATAATCAAATTCAGGGTAAATAAAGAGCGAGCTGCATCTCAGTGGTAGTACTCTATGACAGAATCAAATAAAAAGAGGTGCAATAAAGCTTCCATGGCAGATGTTGAGACTGAAATCTCATTTCAGGGTTGAGATGAAAGTCAGGCATAAGATAATGGCTTATTAAAGAACTCAATCTATTTTTATTATCGGAGTCATTATAGATCAAGTGTAAATTGTAAGGAAACATTTCTGCTGTTAAAACGCCATCATCTTTATTCACAGGAACACGTGTTACAATTAGAGTTGATAGACGTTGCTATGGGCGAGCAGAACCTTAAATCAGAGAGGCTACTTTATTGTGGGACCATGAGATTAGGTGTAACGTACCTTTAACGTGACAGTGATGACCATGACAGTGAAGACCAGCGTTCCAAACGTCCAGTTCCCAAACATCTATCAACAGAAACACAACAGTTAGCAAAAAAAAAATTCAACGGCACTGCATCCTTGCCATAAACAAAATGCAAAAATGTAATTTCTATTTAATATGAATTAAAACATATAGCCTGGTTTCCTTAAAATGGGGTGTGGGCCTACTACTAAGACTGCAATGTGTTTTAATAGGGAAATAGTGGCTAAGTTTACATGCACAGAGTCACCCGGCTATTGACCATACTCCATACTTCAGTTAAGGTCTTATTCCAGTTGACCCGTTTATATGAACCTTGATATCCAATTGAGCCAAGAATAAACCACTTAACAGAATATCCCCCCTCCCTCTTTGAATGAGTAATAGCAGGCTACTTCTAACATAGGGGAAAAAAATGACGATCCGAACGACAATCTCTGACCTCATGTTGGCACTTCTGATAAACAACCTGATGTCAAAGGCTATGACAAGTGACAAAAACGGCAGGCCGCAGAATACCATTCCAATACCAGCATTTCATCCAAACCACAGCTGTGGATGGAAGCTGGGAGTCAGGACTGGTGGGGAGAGGCTGGCTGAGCTTTACGGATGTAGAACAGAATGAAAACGTTTGTGTGTCGTGAGCCTCGTTCATCAAGCTGTGCAGCATTATGCCACCTGTAATGAAGCCCTGCCATCCATCCAACTGTTTGCTCACCTACTGTATGAGAGTCGCACTGTGGGGGGGGGGGGGGGGGGGTGTTGTTAGCAGCCAATTCATAACACAGCAGGAGTGTGAATTTGTACAGATGACGAAAAGCAAAGATGAAAGGAGTAAGATGTCTTGATGTTTACGCCGGAGTAAGCCGGGCATCTTGACCAGGGGCCGGATTCACAAAACCCTCTTAAGAAAAAAAAAAATCTTCTCAAGTGCCATTTTTTTCTTAACTTTAGTCTTAAGAAAAAGAATAGGAAAAAATGCTATTCTCAAAAACAGTTCTGATATATTTTCTTAACTTTCTTATGTTTCTTCCTAAGAAAAAACTTACAAATAAATGGTATTCTTGAAATGAAAGTTCTCAAATTTGTTCTTGATTTTTTTCTTAACTTTAAGACGGCCCTTCACCTGTCTTAAAACTCCTACAGTGAAAAGGTAAGCCTCTAATATCATATATTTAAACACATTTTAGACAAGTAGGTTATAGTTCAAAGTCTCCATAGGTTCCCCTACACCTAACATTAAGATGAACATTTATTGTAAAGCTTTATTTGGTGTAGGGCCAGGTAGCTAGCAAATTTTACAGTTACCAACAGCAACCAATGTTTAAATGTATGTTTTGTAGATGGAAGCACTTTGGGTTGCCTCCTAGCCTTGTCTCCTAGCCTCCTAGCCTTGTCTCCTAGCCTCAATGGCAGTAAGCCTAAAGTTTATTAACCAGAATTAATTCAGGCCCTATTTTGAGAAGTTCTTAAGTTGGAAAATTAAAGAAATTCGTAAGAAATGAGACTGTTACTAAGAAAATATTGAGGAATTGCGCTTAAGAGCCTTCTTAAGAACTCCCTAAAATTTCCTCTTATGTCATTTCTTAAGATCTATCTTAAGAACACATTGGTGAATCCGGCCCTTACGTTTCTCATGATTGGAGTATGAGCTTACCGGGTTATTATGACTAGTTATAACATCTATATGCTTCAACCCAAAACCAAGTTGGTTAAGTCGCCACATTAAGAAGGGAATTCTTTGTGCATGTGAACATAGCCGGAATAAATGTATATACACACACAGGAGAAAGTAAACTAAAATTGGACAGTATAGGTTTTCCCCTGGGAGGACAGTGATGCTTATTCTCATTTTCATTGAAAAACGTATTCAAATGATTATGGTGTGATTTTTGCGGGGATCTGTACCAAACAAAGATGTTTTCTTAAGTCTGTAGAATATGATGTGTAGACCAGGACATCTCTGCAGCACCACAATATTTAATGTAAAATGGTATTTTGACACACATTTCACCTTAAACAAATATTGTGCCTCCTGCGATTTGAAAATTGCAGTAGGCCATATTGCGATATCGATAAAATTTAGATTAATTGTTCAGCCCTAAATCAGAATTGATTATAATTTACCAGAATCAATGGGGATCAATGAGCTGATCTATTATTATTCTATTACTTTTCAATGAAAGGGAGGGAAAAGATGCAACATGAAAATGTGCCTTTCTCTAGAGCATCATTATCAATATAAAGTGTTGTGGAACCATACTGCCAAGTAAACAGACACTGTAAGGGGGGAAGTGATAAAATCTCTATCAATACCCCGCCCAGAGGAAACATGCATTCAACCGTAGAGCAGACTCTTCTTACCAGCTGCCTGTTAGCTCGCAAGATCTGAAGACATGCACAGCGTGAAGGCGGGAGAAGGAAAGAGAGAAATCAACAAAAGAAAGAAGAAAAGACAAGCGAGAGAGAGAGAGAGAGAGAGAGAGAGCAACAGGGGTGAGCGCTCTCCGGGAAATCCCGACCGGCAAACAGAAAGGGGGCAAACGGAGGGATGCGGCAGAGGAGGAAAGAGGGGGGGGGGGGGGGGATAGACGAGGTGAAGAGGCAGAGACGCGGAAGAAGATAAGAGAGAGAGAGAGGGAAGGATACCATAACAAACAGAGTGAGTGACATACAGACAGACAGGCAGACAGGTTAGACAGGCTGCTACAGTGATACAGACGGACAGATTGAAAGACAGGCTGTCACACAGGCAAACAGAGGCAGAAACAAGAGTGTCAAGGTAAGGAGGAATTCCAGAAAGATAGATAGGCAACAAGCCCCATCAATAAACTAGCATAGGTTTGTGTAGAGCCAGAATAAACATACATACACACACACATACATGTTGCTCCCTAAATACCATTCCTAGCCCTAAAAACAAACATTTCCCTAATCAGGTTTGGAAGACTCACAATATGTTTTCCCAGGTATTCTACTCTCATGAGATAGTAAAAGTATAGATCACACACACACACACACACACACCTGTCCATTGCCCATGAGCGTGGTGTCCTCTCCCATCAGTATGTAGGATCCGAAGAAGAAGACGAAGGCGTGACAGAAACCCAGCAGGGTCCAGTACAGAAAGGTCCGGAAAGACAGCAGAGAGTTCCTGCTGATGTCCCTGTAGGACACACACACAATCAGTTGTAACTTGCAGGGGCAGTTACAAAAATATAAGTTTTTCAATGAATTATCTACAAAATAGTATGTGAAAGTAGGTGAAAATCTTAGCTTTTGGGGTTTTAACAGGAATGACTAAACATATTGAAAATCCTCTGCATATTACCTGCTATTTTTATTAAAAATCAGCACGTCAATTTTGTAAAAGTGTATTTTACAGCAGTTACAGAAGCACATTATTATCTCGAAATTGGCCAATCCAGCCATCCCACTGCACCTTGGGTATAGATGCACCCTTACCCAGTGGTGGGAGAAGTACTCTGATCCTTTACTTAAGTAAAAGTACCAATACAGCAATGTAAAAATACTCCATTACAAGTAAAAGTCCTGCATGAAAAATCCTACTTAAGTAAAAGTACATAAGTATTAGCAGCAAAATGTAGTTAAAGTATTAAAGTAAAAGTAGTGGTTTGGTCCCTCTGACTGATATTTTATTATATATGACATCATTAGATTATTAATACTGAAGCATTAGTCCAGTGGTTCCCAACCTAGGGGTCGGGACCAAAGGGTCACCAGATAAATCCGAGGGGTCGTGAGATGATTAATGGGAGAGGAAAGAAGAAAAAACAAAGTTCTGATACACAAATCTGTTTTCAGTTTTTGGACTTTTTCTCTAATCTTTGATTTTTGCTGAAATATTGGATCATTTGAACATTTATTGAAATGAAACCATGTGAGGTTTAGAGGGAAAAATCACTATTTGGTGGAGCTGTTAACAACTCATAGACATCTGAAATGTGACCCGACTACACACTGCTTTTTGTAAGACGTCAAAAGCCAAAAAGGTTGGAAAGCACTGGTTTCATCTTTAACAATGTGTTGTATTTTAAAAGCTTGTTATATTATCCATTGTGTCAAATCTCCATCTGAAAAGTAACTAAAGCTGTCAAATAAATGTAGTGGAGTAGAAAGTAGAATATTTCCCTCTGAAATGTAGTGGAGTGGAAGTATAAAGTAGCATCAAATGGAAATACTCAAGTAAGGTACAAGTATCTCAAAATTGTACTTAAGTACAGTACTTGAGTAAATGTGCTTCCACCACTGCCCTTACCTGTACAGGACAGGCTTGTTCTGCAGTACGTGTGGATGGACCAGCTGTTCAAACAGGCTGTACACCAGGATGGGCAGCGAGGTGAAGCAGATGTTGTACAGTGTCAGGTACACACTGTCGTACAGAGTCTGGGACGGACAGGGAGAGGCGGCGTTACACTCCACACCAAACCGTTCACCTGGAGAGGCTGAACAGATGCTGTACAACCTAACCTAACCCCAACAAAAGGCTTCTTTCTGTCCATTAAGCACCTCTGAATACTTAAACCTGGCATTAACATGACATGGTCTTCAGATAGGAACTGGTCATTCAGTCAGACAGATCTTATACAGAGTAAGACACTGTCATATAGGGTCTATGGTGAGAGTTACATTTGAAAATCATGTCTCCTAATGGCCCAGAAGGCTACATACCACGACTGTATCACTGCATATAATTTAATAAAGCAGAAATGCCTTAAAAATAATCTAAAAATACCGTAGGATTAATATCATCTTTGTCTAGCATCAATTAAAGTAATAGCCTTAACAGACTAAAGCCTTAGTAACAGACTTAATGCCATTTCACACTAATGCAATCTTAATATATGGTGCCATTCTAATGGTAGTCAGTGGATGCCGCATTAGTTTTAAATCTTATTAAACATAAATCAATGGACAGAAATTGAGTTCCAAAGTTTTAAAGCCAATGCGGGAGCTGTTATAGGAAATATGTCAAATAAATATTTCAAGAGTTTCATTCCAAAGCGAGAGCCGCCATTTGCATAATGAGACGGCAACTCTGACAAAACAATCGCTAATATTAAGTAAAACTCAAACTGAATCTCAATGATGTTATTAGCCATAACCGTTTACTTTTTGAAAGAGCAACATTGGAAGGATGAATACAATTATGCAATGAAAATCAGGTGACATTTTTCCCTCAAAAAACAGAAAAGCTATGTTTAATGCATGCAGTCCTTGAAGTAATCCTTGATCTTGATGTGAAAAGACTTTAAAATGGCCTGACAATGAGACTGCACAACATCAAACCAAGACCAAACAGTGACATATGAGGCAGAGAGAGAGAGAGAGAGAGAGAGAGAGAGAGAGAGAGAGAGAGACTTACTTGTTGTGAAAACAGACAGAAGAACTGGTATAAAAACTGGGGCGTGATAAAACACACATTCTAGAAGAGAGAGACAGAGAGGGAGGGAGGGAGGGAGAGAGACATTAAAAAAAACATTGCAGAGGAGAGAGGCTGAGTGAGACATCCAAACTTGAAGAGGAGGCGGACAAATACAATGCAACTTTGAGGATTTCTGAGCACAGTTATGATCGCGGCCCATATAAGAGCCAGGCAGTTATTGTAACAAAATGTATTTCTCAATGACCTACATGGCTATCAAGGCCTTGGTGTGAAAGGGGCATACTGTAAGTCAGTGATTCTCAACTCTTTTTCATATCAAGGACCCCTAATTTAGTCCACATTTGGGCCTCGGACCCCCATTTGATGAGATTTTGTGTCTCGGACCCAAATATGCAAATATTTTTATTGTTAGATATGATTTTGTCCAGAATTCCAAGACTATCTATATTGTAGGTAGAGAGATAACAGAGAAACTATGATCAAAACAGTCATTCTTCTACATTCTCTAACTGTGTTAACTTCTTGTAAATGAAATAATGCTGAAGTTTAACAATAAATCAATTTGCCTGGGGACCCCCTGGAACCCCCTCAAGGACCCCTGGTGGTCCCCGAACCCCACGTTGAGAACCCCACGTTGTAAGTGACATTTTGGCTAAAAATGAGTATTATATATCATTGGAAAGCTCTTGTTGAGCTTTACCTCAAAATATCACATTTGTAATAAACAAAATTAAAACAAGCGGAGAATCGAAAGACTTAAGATTTGATGCAAAAAGGGGCGTAGCTGCACTTAAGCCCCTTTGGCAATGAATAAAGCAACATAACGATGTGCACTTATGGTATGGCTGCATGACAATGCTGGGACAAAAGGTCCACATCTGGCTGCTCCAATGTCACACAAAGGAATGACGGGAACAAAAAAATAGCTCTTGCTACAGCAAAGCACATTGTGTTCTAGGAATGCATTTGAATTAAGATGAGTGAGTCCTGTGTGGACCATACATGGGGAAAAATGTTAAATATGTATGCTGTTCTAATTTCTTTTTCAGCGCAATAAACAGTCGACTGCATGACTGAGGCAATAGCGGTTTTTACCAAATATGACAAACTAAAAACACTTCAAAGGAGCCCAGATTTGACTGGCTTCTGACAATAATGCATTTGCTGCTGCAGAGTGAAGTAGCTGCAACCAGCATTAGGTCCATAAGCTAATACTGTGCATCTCAAGTAGTGCATAAAAAAATACTAGTGTGCGAGTGTGTGCAGAGAAACGTTTATAAATGTTTTCTAAGCGGAGCCAAAGTCTTACCTTGTAGAAAAAGTACTGTACAAGCGTAGCTATTCGGATGTAGTAGAAGTGACCGTGGACCAGCAGTAGTTTAGCCAGGAACTTAAACCTGGCGATTGCATAGTCACTGTTTCTCACGGCCTGACGACCCTCCTTCCCCATGATACCTGGAGACACACACACACAAAAATGCACATTTCAAGTTAGACACACTGCACAAAAGAGATGAGTTGTAGCATATCCAGGGTTCCCACACATGTTCATGGATACAATTTCAAAACTTTTCCATGACTTTTCAAGGATCCATAATAGAATTTCCATGTAATGTGATGCAGTGACTCCAAATCAATACCATAAATTATTACTACACTGGACAAATAGGACACACTTCTTTATATTGGATTTTAGTGCTTTAGAGTCACTGCATCACATTACATGGAAGCTATTGAAATAAAACATACATTTTCCATAAAAATATTATAGTATTATAAATATTATTATAAAATACAAGAAGCACTAAAATCCAATATAAAGAGGTGTGTCCTATTTGTCCAGTGTAGTAATAATTTCTGGTATTGATTTGGAGTCAGTGGGTCACATTACATGCAAGCTATTGAAAAAAAAAAACATGAATTTTCCATAAAAATATTTATAAAAAATAGAAAAAGCACTAAAATCCAATATAAAGAGGTGTGTCCTATTTGTCCAGTGTAGTAATAATTTCTGGTATTGATTTGGAGTCACTGCATCACATTACATGCAAGCTATTGAAAAAAAAAACATGAATTTTCCATAAAAATATTTATAAAAAATAGAAGAAGCACTAAAATCCAATATGACGAGGTGTGTCCGATGTGGCCTGTACAGTTATAATTTCTGGTACTGAGTTGGAGTCACTGGGTAACATTACATGGAAGCTTTTGAAGAAAATGCCATTATTTTTTATGAAAATATTTATGTAAAACAAAAAAATGACACATTAGCAATCAAAATAAGTGTGCTACATCAATTTAGTACAACTTTTTAATCCATTTCAATTCCATGACTTTTCCAGGTTTTCCATGACCGTGGGAACCCTGCATATTGTATGTGTGTGTGTGTGTGTGTGTGTGTGTGTGTGTGTGGGGCCACGTTGGTGAGTGCTTACCTATGCCCACGTGGGCTTCCTGTATCATACTGACATCATTGGCTCCATCTCCGATAGCTAGGGTGATGGGTTTCTCCGGGGACGTTTTTAAAAGACGCACCACCTGAACAGAAAAAATGGCAACATTGACATCCGGGGCTTAGTTTTAGGTTCGTTCCCCCCCCCCCCCGTGTGTTTCATGACCTCAGGTGATTGACACATGGTAAGTGTGGTACCTTGGCCTTCTGCAGGGGGGCCATGCGGCAGCACAGCACGGCCGAACAGTTTTTACACACTTCCATGAAGAGCTTCTCGTGCTCCCGCAGAGCTAGAGACAGACTGGCCCCGTCCACCACCAGACCGTGCTGGATCACGTGGTCCTCCTTTATCCTGGAGACACGGAGGGAGAGAGAGAGAGAGAGAGGGAGAGAGGGAGAGAGAGAGGGGGAGAGAGAGAGAGAGAGAGAGAGAGAGAGAGGGGGAGGGAGAGAGAGAGAGAGCAGAAAATAACCAGGAGACAGGAGAGGAGGAGAGGGATGGAAAGAACAGGTGAGAGTGAGAAAAGACCAGGAGACAGGAGAGGAGAAGGAGAGGAGGAGAGAGATGGAAATAACAGGTGAGAGAGAGAGAGAGAGTGCAGAAAAGAACAGGAGAGAGGAGAGGAGGAGAGAGATGGAAAGAACAGGTGAGAGTGAGAAAGGACCAGGAGACAGGAGAGGAGGAGAGGAGGAGGAGAGGGATGGAAAGAACAGGTGAGAGAAAGAGAGAGAGTGCACAAAAGAACAGGAGAGAGGAGAGGAGGAGAGAGATGGAAAGAACAGGTGAGAGTGAGAAAAGACCAGGAGACAGGAGAGGAGGAGAGGAGGAGGAGAGGGATGGAAAGAACAGGTGAGAGAGAGAGAGTGCAGAAAAGAACAGGAGAGGGGAGAGGGATGGAAAGAACAGGTGAGAGAGAGAGAAGACCAGGAGACAGGAGAGAAGAAGGAGAGGAGGAGAGAGATGGAAAGAACAGGTGAGAGAGAGAGAGAGAGAGAGTGCAGAAAAGAACAGGAGAGAGGAGAGGAGGAGAGAGATGGAAAGAACAGGTGAGAGTGAGAAAAGACCAGGAGACAGGAGAGGAGGAGAGGAGGAGGAGAGGGATGGAAAGAACAGGTGAGAGAGAGAGAGAGAGAGAGAGAGAGAGAGGAGAAAAGACCAGGAGACAGGAGAGGAGAAGGAGAGGAGGAGGTGAGGGATGGAAAGAACAGGTGAGAGAGAGACAGAGAGAGAGACAGAGAGAGAGAGAGAGAGTGAGAGAGAGAGAGAGAGGAGAAAAGACCAGGAGACAGGAGAGGAGAGGAGGAGGAGGAGGAGAGGGATGGAAAGAACAGGTGAGAGAGAGACAGAGAGAGTGAGAGAGTGAGAGAGAGAGAGAGAGAGAGAGAGAGAGAGAGGAGAAAAGACCAGGAGACAGGAGAGGAGAGGAGGAGGAGGAGGAGGAGAGGGATGGAAAGAACAGGTGAGAAAGAGAGATTGAGAGAGAGAGAGAGCAGAAAAGAACAGGAGACAGGAGAGAAAGAGAGAGATGGAAAGAACAGGTAAGAGAGAGAGAGAGAGCGCAGAAAAGAACAGGAGAGGTGGAGGAGAGGAGGAGAGAGATGGAGAGAACAGGTGTGAGAGCAGCACTTTCATTTAAAATGAGGAGAAATGTTAAAAAGTCATTAATAGTCAAGTGATTGTTGTTAATAAGCCCTGTGTGTGTGGGAGTGTTCAAGACTGTCTTGGAAAAAACAAACATCACTTATGTTCCCATGGCAACGCCCTGACTCACTGCCATCACCGCGGTAACTCAAGCCCACAGCCAATCAGGCTTCAGCACGGCACTATGTGACATATTCTTTTCACACTAATAAAGTCCCCTGGGGGGTAAGTTCGTTTACAACAGTGCCAAATTCATAACATTTGAAATTCATATTATTATAATTCATATTATAATATTTGAAAGTCCAATGTTACCAGAGTATCAAGCCTTCATTGTCTCTCTCTCTCATCTGTTCTTTCAATCCCTCTCCTCCTCTCCTGTCTCCTGGTCTTTTCTTCTCTCTCTCTCTCTCACCTGTTCTTTCCATCCCTCTCCTCCTCTCCTCCTCTCTCCTGGTCTTTTCTCACTTTCACCTGTTCTTTCCATCCCTCTCCTCCTCTCCTGTCTCCTGGTCCTTTCTTCTCTCTCTCTCTCTCACCTGTACTTTCAATCCCTCTCCTCATCTCCTTCTCCTGGTCTTTTCTCACTCTCATCTGTTCTTTCCATCCCTCTCCTCCTCTCCTGTCTCCTGTTCTTTTTATCTCTCTCTCTCTCACCTGTTCTTTCCATCCCTCTCCTCCTCTCGTCTCCTGTTCTTTTCATCTCTCTCTCTCTCACCTGTTCTTTCCATCCTTCTCCTCCTCTCCTGTCTCCTGTTCTTTTCATCTCTCTCTCTCACCTGTTCTTTCCATCCCTCCCCTCCTCTCCTGTTCTTTTCATCTCTCTCTCTCTCACCTGTTCTTTCCATCCCTCTCCTCCTCTCGTCTCCTGTTCTTTTCATCTCTCTCTCTCACCTGTTCTTTCCATCCCTCTCCTCCTCTCCTGTCTCCTGTTCTTTTCATCTCTCTCTCACCTGTTCTTTCCATCCCTCTCCTCCTCTCGCTCGTCTCCTGTTCTTTTCATCTCTCTCTCTCACCTGTTCTTTCCATCCCCCTCCTCCTCCCTGTCTCCTGTTCTTTTCATCTCTCTCTCACCTGTTCTTTCAATCCCCCCTCCTCCTCTCCTGTCTCCTGTTCTTTTCATCTCTCTCTCTCACCTGTTCTTTCCATCCCCCTCCTCCTCTCCTGTCTCCTGTTCTTTTCATCTCTCTCTCACCTGTTCTTTCCATCCCTCTCCTGTCTCCTGTTCTTTTCATCTCTCTCTCTCTCTCTCACATGTTCTTTCCATCCCCTCTCCTCCTCTCCTGTTCTTTTTATCTCTCTCTTCTCACCTGTTCGTTCCATCCCTCTCCTCCTCTCCTGTTCTTTTCCTCTCTCTCACTGTTCTTTCCATCCCTCTCCTCCTCTCCTGTTCTCCTGTTCTTTTCATCTCTCTCTCTCTCTCTCACCTGTTCTTTCCATCCCTCTCCTCCTCTCGTCTCCTGTTCTTTCATCTCTCTCTCTCACCTGTTCTTTCCATCCCTCTCCTCCTCTCCTGTTCTTTTCATCTCTCTCTCTCTCTCACCTGTTCTTTCCATCCCTCTCCTCTCTCCCTGTCTCCTGTTCTTTTCATCTCTCTCTCTCACCTGTTCTTTCCATCCCTCCCCTCCTCTCCTGTTCTTTTCATCTCTCTCTCTCACCTGTTCTTTCCATCCCTCTCCTCCTCTCCTGTTCTTTTCATCTTCTCTCTCTCTCTCTCTCACCTGTTCTTTCCATCCCTCTCCTCCTCTCCTGTCTCCTGTTCTTTTCATCTCTCTTTCTCACCTGTTCTTTCCATCCCTCTCCTCCTCTCCCTGTCTCCTGTTCTTTCAGCGCTCTCTCTCTCTCTCCTGTTCTTTCCATCCTCTCCTCTCCTCCTCCTCTTCTTCTCCTCTCCTGTCTCCTGGTCCTTTCTTCTCTCTCTCTCACCTGTACTTTCAATCCCTCTCCTCCTCTCCTGTCTCCTGGTCCTTTCTTCTCTCTCTCTCTCACCTGTACTTTCAATCCCTCTCCTGGTCTCTCCTTCTCCTCTCCTGGTCTCCCTCTCCCTCTCTCTCTCCCTCTCTCTCTCTCTCCCCCCCCCCCCCCCCCCTCTCTCTCTCCCTCCCCCTCTCTCTCTCTCCCCTCCCTCCCTCCCTCCCTCCCTCTCTCTCTCTCTCCCTCCCTCCTCCCTCTCTCTCCCCCTCCCTCTCTCCCTCCCTCTCTCTCCCCCTCCCTCCCTCTCTCCCTCCCTCTCTCCCCCTCCCTCCCTCTCTCTCCCTCCCTCCCCCTCTCTCTCTCTCACCTCCTGGCCAGCCTGCGGAGCTGCTCGGCACACTCGTTGTCAGAGCGCTGCTGCAGGAGCTCCAGGACGTTCATGGTGCGGTGGAAGTGGCCACAGGACAGGCTGACGCTGACCGCCGTCTCGTGCTTGTCCCCCGTCAGCACCCACACCTTGATGCCCGCCAGCCGCAAGGCCTCGATGGTCTCCTGGACCTTGTCCTGGAGTCTGGGGACGGGGGGGGGGGGGGGGGGGGGGGGAGATAATGTGTTATGTGAAGTACTGAGTCAAACAGTCGGTGCTCACGTGAGTCTCGCACCAAAGGAAGTGTAATGCATTCACTTGAGAAAAAAAAAAATTGCCCTGTTTTTCTGAATTAACAAGATAATTATGTCAGAATTCTGAGAAAAGTTTTCAAGGAAAAAAAATAATTATGCTGTGTTTTTTAGTTTAATAAACAAATAAAAATGGATTAAATTAAACAGGCGGCGCAGGTTTGCTTCCATGAAATCGAGCTCTCAAGTAGGAATGAGAGCTTCTCTTGGGATTTTGAGATATCTCATACCTCATCAGAAAAACAGAGCAGAATTATTATTTTTTTCCATGAAAACTTTTCTCAAAATTCTGAGATAATTATCTGGTTAATTCAGAAAAACAGAGCAGAATTATTTTTTTTTCCATGAAAACCTTTCTCAGAATTCTGAGATAATTATCTGGTTAATTCAGAAAAACAGGGCAATTTTTTTTTTCTCAAGTGAATGCATTACACTTCCGTACGCAACTGACCAGAGGGGTAAAGTGTGAAACGTAGCCTAAACAAAATGTTAAGGAGGTAAGCCATTTGAAAATAGCCGTTTATTATCATTTGCTTCACAGGAGTAGCAATTACCAGGTGGGAATACAATAGTCGGCTAATGTTGCAGTGTGAAGTGAGTTAATGTTAGTGTCATTAGAGTATGACAGAGTGAGAGACAAAGATACTGAGTTGGCTAAATGAAATGTCAACAATAATGCAGCCAAAATATAGTCTAATTAAATGTTACACACTACTGAAAATTGATTAAAACATCAATTAACTGAATTATATGAATGCATCATTAACTGAATACAGGAATAAAGACCATTTGACAAGTTATTAATAAACAGCATGCATTTCACAGACACAAGTTAGTTTGCCTATTTCCGCCTGACCACGCGTTTCAGCTGTTTAGAAGAGGTTAACAGATAATGAATATGATCTACTCTTAACATGGTTATCAGCTTTCCATGATTCATATTAGCACCAGAAAGAAAGTTTAATCCCCTGCTCGATAATAGAGAACTTCCATTGTGACCGTGTCTGCCTGAGGAGGAATTCATTAGAGAGAGAGAGAGAGAGAGAGAGAGAGGGAGAGAGTGGGAGGAGAGAAAGAGCGAGAGAACGCGCAGAGTGAGAGAAGCGAGAGAGGCTTATGTCAGGAGCAGATGGCGAGCGGCGAACGTTCGTCTTCCTTGTGTGTGTGTGTGTGTGTGTGTGTGTGTATTCATCTCCTATTGACCCCTATTGTTTTTAAGATGTTCCACTTTCCCTGTACAGCTATGTGCAAGCCATAAGACTTTTGAAAAGCACAACTATTATTACAGTATATGTATCTGTACTTTATTTATACAGCTCCTAGTATCTGTAGGTCTCTCTATATGCAGCTCCTATCTTTATAGACCAGTGGTTCTCAACGTGGGGTCCGGGGACCACCAGGGGTCCTTGAGGGGGTTCCAGGGGGTCCCAAGTAAATTAAACTTCAGCATTATTTCATTTACAAGAAGTGAACGCAATTAGAGAATGTAGAAGAATGACTGTTTTGATCATAGTTTCTCTGTTATCTCTCTACCTACAATACAGATAGTCATGGAATTCTGGACAAAATCATATCTAGCAATAAAAGATATTGTCACATTTGGGTCCGAGAGACAAAATCTCATCAAATGGGGGTCCGTGGCCCTAATGTGGACTAAATTAGGGGTCCTTGATA
>NW_027283202.1:0-30633 GCF_046629955.1 Centroberyx affinis | reverse complement strand
TGATAATAAATCATGATGTAATGATCAGTCTGTTTGATTCTGTTTCAAATCAGAAAGTCAAAAATCATTTAATGTTTTCTATTCAGACAAGATTACTGACTCAGCATATTACAGTACGTTATTGATCATATTAGTATTATTAGTATTGATTTTCAGCTGCAGTTTGTTTTAACAGAATCTTTTATCTTGTTTTCTTCTTCCAAGTCTCATTTCTATTTTATAATATTTGTTTTATTTATATTGATTTGTGTTTATTTTCTGTTTCTTTTGCAGCTGATTTTTTTTTTTTTTATTTCATCAAAACTCCATTCTTTTATTTCCTGTTCAGCATTGGAACAGTGTTTTTAAATAAAGTTTTTATCAATATTATTTCTGTTTCCCTGCTGAACAGTTTGATCTGCGTCTTTTAAACTTTATAAATCCTGACTCAGCAGTTTCTGATCAGTCAGGCGCTTCCTGGTGTGACTGGGTGCGTTTGGCTGGAGTCAGCCGGGGAGGGGGGGGGGGGGGGGGGCGGAGCTGTCACGTGATCAGCTGAGACAGACGGAACAAGAAAAAGTCTTAAAGAAGAGATCCGGGCTGGAGGTTTATGGAGAACCTCCTCGCGCTGGAGCAGCTGAAGTGAAACCGGACTGAGCTCCTGCAGCAGGTAGGAAAGCAGTTCAGCAAAACCTGTGAACCGCTTTACTGCAGATGGTCTACATTACTGTCTGGCTGCAGTAAACTCTAGTGGTTTTAAGTGTGAACACGTGCACGGCTTCACGGGGTCGAGCACCGATAGATCTTTGCCGCCTCACATCTCAGCTGGCGGGAAACCACATGTGTAAAAGTTGACATGAAGTTTGTGTGTTTGCACGTGAAGACTTTAAGACGGTTTGGTCCAGACCAGATCAGCTGGGCGGTACAGCTGTAACAGGCTGCGCGCGCTCCCGCGGCAGGCGATCACTTTCTGGCGGACACTCGCTTTTTGGCACCAAACTAAGAAACAAAAACAACAGATTTCTGAATGGAGTTTGGTTCAGGAAGAGCAGAGAGACAGGCAGAGAGAGAGACAGGCAGAGAGAGAGGCAGAGAGAGAGACAGGCAGAGAGACAGGCAGAGAGAGAGACAGGCAGAGAGAGAGACAGGCAGAGAGACAGCGGTGAGAACAGGAGGGATTAAACATTAAAGAACAGTTTAATGATTAACAGACAGACAGGCAGACAGAGAGAGAGACAGACAGTTTACCACCTCTTAGGCTGTCACTCAGTCAGTCCAGTTCAGTTCAGTTCAGTCCAGTTCAGTTCAGTTCAGTTCAGTTCAAAGAGCTTTATTGTCATGGGAAACATGTTTACTTTGTGTGAAATAAAAACAAAAATGTACAAACTATTAAAAGATCTAGTAGAATAAAGAAATGTGGAAACTGTGTGACACTGAAGTCAAATATATAAATAAAAACAGGTCAAATTAACTTAAAAATACAAACAGAAACATTGTGCTTTTGTGGTATTTTGCTATATATATATATATATATATATATATATATATACAGATAAATAAAGATAACTTAAAATAAAAATAGAAAAATGTGGATATTGCAGTTAAAAATATAAATACAAATAAGTGAGAACTGTAAACTGCAACATTTTTTTTTTTTTTTACAAATGTGTTTAAAGGTGTCTGCTCTGTATGTACAGAGATCTGCACTGTGCAGATAGGGCAGGATACACAGGTGATTGACAGGTGATTGACAGGTGATTGACAGGTGATTGACAGATGATTGACAGGTTGTCTTCCTCTGGACTTTTCCTTTTCCGGTCTCAGCAGCTCACAGATGTTGCTGCTGTTTGTACAACTGAAAACCATCAGGAAGAATGTTGTTGTGTTTTCTCTCTCTGTGTCTCTCTCTCTCTCTCTCTCTCTCTCTCTCTCCCTCTCTCTGTCTCTCTCTCTCTCTCTCTCTCTCTCTCTGTGTCTCTCTCTCTCTCTCTCTCTCTCTCTCTCTGTCTCTCTCTCTCTCTCTCTCTGTGTCTCTCTCTCTCTCTCTCTCTCTCTGTGTCTCTCTCTCTCTCTCTCTCTCTCTGTCTCTCTCTCCCCCCCCCTCTCTCTCTCTCCCTCTCTCTCTCTCTCTCTCTCTCTCTCTCTCTCTCTCTCCCTCTCTCTCTCTCTCTCTCTCTCCCTCTCTTCTCTCTCTCTGAGTGCATGCTGGGAGTGAGCGTGGAGTGAGTTTCTATCTTTTTCTGTCTTTCTCATGCTTATTTAAGTTGTGAGTTAGTTAGTTAGTTAGTTGGCAGGTTGGCTGTTGTTGTTTTGCGCTCGGGCAGCAGGTGCTGCTCAGCGGCATGGCGTTCATCAAACTGACAAGGAAACACGGCTTAAAGATCTCCGGGTTTCCCTTGTTCAGGTTTAGCGGTAGCGAAGGTGGTGGGAGCATCGAGCGTTAAGTCCGCTGCGAGGATGAATGGTGGCGTGGTGATTTTTGTAGATGAAGTGCAGAAAGCAAACACTGTCATCATAAACGGCTTGTAGTAAAGGACACGTTTGTGTCGGTGTCGCTATGCCGGTGTTCCGCGCAGGACATGCGTGCCTCCCCAGTGTAAACACACGCGTTGTACAGTCCTGCCTCCCGTACAGCGCTGCCTCCCGTGTAATACAGCAGTTCTCCACTAGACGGCGCATGTACTCCACAATTGAATCTGTGCCTGTCTTACTCTCCTGAGGTAAACTTGAGTCTGCTCAGTAGTGTCTGCACTGGTCTGCTGCGGGGGGAGACAGCTTGGTACGACGAGCAAACAAAGGTGTATCTTGCAAATGTAATACTTTGAATTAACTGGAGATTCATATGTTGTCTTGTTCACAATAATTTATTTAAGCTTGTATTAATTTACTAAGGCCTTGGAATATTTGACTGCTAACCGTTCTTTACCCAGAGGCAGGCGAACATAAGGCCTACTTAAAATATAAAATAAAACAATAATAATATAAACTAGAAAATTTCAGGAAATTTTGAGTGTGCCTGCTGCTTGGTGCGCATCTCCATCCCTCGCACACACACAAACACAAACAGTAACACACACACAAACAGTAACACACACACACAGATGTAGAACACAATTAGGTCCTCACAAAGATGGACACCCTCATCCATACACGTGAGTGTGTGTGTGTGTGTGTGTGTGTGACTCTGGTATCAGGGACCAATAACCAACCAGTCTCAAAAAGGTGTTTACTTAAAAATATCAATATCTGAGAGTGCAGTGAAGGTTTGAATCCAAGCACTGACTCTCTCAACCAGCCTTTACAACAATACTTATGCAAATAATACAAAAACAACTTCTCCTTAAAATATAACAGAGTTTATTAAAATTAATTATCTCCATTCACAAAAGATATAAACACAAAATAAGGAGCATGAGTCTTCTCCCAGACTGAGACTCGGGGAGGTCAAAGATCCAGATCAAAACCAATGAGAATCCCTCTGTCAGGTCGGCAGGTGCATGTGGCCTATTTCCTGAATATACAATAGCAAAGATATCAGTACAACATACATTATAGTAATGTCTGAATTTAAACTCAGTAAGCAACTGAGATAGAACTACATCACACTATTTTGTAAACAGTTGTTCACACACTAACACACAATGGAACATCTTACTTTTTGTTGGGTTGCTGCATCAGTAGAGTCGTCTCGAGAGCTGCTGTTGTCACTGCTACCTGGATCCGTTGCCACCCTGGCTTGGAAACAAAAACATAATTAAGTTCTAGTTTTCAAAGCGAGTGAATCATCAAGAAAAAAGTTACTTACATTGGGAGAGCATCCGGCAGTTGAACACCCGCCTGATCCACATTGACCTTGGACGCATTGGGGACATATCTGTTGAAAAAAGAAATTTAAAAAAAAATCAGGTTACCTCTTTCAGTAAGATTATCATTTAACAAACATTTTAAAAATCAAATCAATTTAATATCAAATGTTATACTCACTTCTGACTGTATGTGCCTTGCCTACAACCTCAGTGGGGCTATCAGTACAACAGACTGACTTACCACAAGGCAGTGGGGCTATTTACCCATAGCTGGGACAGTGGTTGACGGGCACCAGGGCTGGTCCACACAGTGGTGGGCCTGTATGCCACGTCTCTGGGGCCCACTGCTGCTCCGAGATCCCCTGCAGTTTAGCTTGGGACTGTGAGGTACCCAGTTTCCATGTGTGGCCCCGGGGAGGCACTGCAGGAGTCTTGGTAGTGGAGAGGCTCTGTACTGGCACGAGGAAGCTTACATAGTCAGCTCTTTTCACCCTCCATTGAGAAGGCTAGCCAGCGGCAGTAAGCATGTAAGCAGAGAGCAGCACACAGAGCACAAGGCAGTAGCAACATGCACTAACTCTAAGCACTACACTACTGCACTAGACGCTTCACACATACCCTGTGTTAGCACACAACACAGTGTGTACAAACACACACACACAGACAAAGACAAACACAGAACACGCACAGACAGACATACAGGCAGACAGGTATATGCTGCAGTATTAGTATTACTATTAGTCCTACTATTAGCCAAATTATGAATAATAGCCACAGCATTAGTATTAGCTGTAGTATAAGTACTAGCCAGACTATTAGTATTAGCAGCTGTTATTAGCTACAGTATTAATATTAGCTGCAGTATTAGATGCAGTATTACTTTAAGTGACAATATTAACTGTAGTATCAATATATATATCAATATTAGCTGCAGTAATAGAGAAAGCAGACAAAGACAGACAGACAGACCAACAGTTAGACAGATACAGACAGAGACAGACAGATAACAAACAGGGAGAGAGAGGGAGGGAGAGTTGGGGGGGGGGGATAGAGACTGGGAGAGAGAGGGGGGAGAGAGGCGGTGAGAGAGAGAGGGAGGGATAGAGAGAGACAGGGGAAGAGAGAGAGGGGGGGGCAGAGAGAAAGAACATGGTACAGTGCCTCGGGAGAGTCCAAGTTGGGTTAAGGAGGGGGGTGGGGGGCCATACCACATTACAGTGTAGAGGGGTTGCAAAAGACCGAGAACACGCCCGAACGGCAAACGAATACAACGCTTTTCAAAATTTCAAACTCAAAGAACTCCAAAGAAATTCGGGGAGTTCAATGATCATATGTTCAAGCACCGTTGCTAGATCACACTTTAGATGGATTGGTCACGTTCGCCGAATGGATGAAAATACTTACCAAGAATACCTACCAAAAATCCTTTTCTATGATAAATTTACATCTGGGCTGGTCCTATTTGCTGAATGGATGAACATACCTACCAAAAATCCTTTCAACGATGACTTCACATCTAGGCTTGTCACATTTTCCCAACAGATTAACATACCTACCAAGAATACTTACCAGGAATCCTTTTCTGGAATGAATTGACATCTGGGAAACATCAGAGTAGCTCTACTACACAATTACCAAGTCCAACTCCAACCAATGAAACAAAGTGGAATAGACGTCAAGACATGACAAGCCTCACTTCTCAGACAGAAGACGGAAAAGAAGAAGAACGAAAAGAGGCAGTCTTGCTCAACTGGAACCACCATCAACAATTAGCTGTGAACTCTATGAAAGAATGTTTCACAGATGACTTGGACCGCAGGCCATCTTCACCATAGGCATCCAGGTACCAAAGGATGATATTTCAATTTCACTAGACCAGACCACCCTGTTGAGCTCACAAGCCTCCCGCTGCCAACGAAGTCAAAACACAGTATACCGGACTGTGATAACTGTAATAAGTTTGCAGTACACCTGATTGAAGGCAACATTCTGGTTGTGATATGTAAATGTGATCAATCAGTGTCTGCTTTTCAGTCGTTGCAGTGGAGACAAGCTGGCTATAGCCTCTGGACTGAAACAACTCCTGTATGGCTTTCTTTCCTCTTGAGAGCAGGTCTTCATTGAAGTCTCCACAAACAATGATAGGCTGGCAATTCATCATCTCCAAGGAGTCCAAGAGGCTTTGCATGTTTGGAAGAAACATGTCAAGACTGAAATTTGGTGGTCTGTACACAGTGGCAATCAACGCTCTGACTGGAGTCTCCACTTTGACGACTGCAAATTCAAGATCGGGCACATTATAAATGTATCTCCGGGCCTCTGCTTGAAGACTGCTCCTGTAGTACACCGCAACTCCACCTCCATCTTTCCTAGCCATGTCCACTCTGTTTGTGTATGAGACATGTCTGTTGCGCGCAAAGATGTCGTATCCCTCCAACTGGAACTTTGGGGAAATTAATGATCCAGACAAATGGGTTTCAGTAACGCATAAAACGTCGGCAAGTCTGAATTCGTGGTGAGATTTCATGTCCTCAATGTGCGATGGAAGTCCTTGTGCGTTGTGATGGACGATCGTCAACGTTGGACCACTGTGGTCTGCTGATTTCACAAAGTGCAACAGCGGTCTCGTACTCTGGAATGAAGCGTGACTCATATTCCCCATTGCTGTTGTGATGTTCGGATCAGCATAAATCTTCTTTTCTTCAAAGTCGATGATCCTTAGTCCTTGAAGTGAGGTCGTTCGGCTTAGGGCAACATAGGCCATTCCAGATTCAAAAACACGCTTCAGACACACCACTGCAGACTTCAAAGTCATGCCTTGCACTTTGTGAGCTGTACATCCAAAGGCCAGTTTCATTGGGAACTGCCGTCGAACCAGTCCTCTTTTGCTCATTCTTTCCTCAAACCTTTCGATGTACACCAAGTTATCAGTTGCCCCTTGAATCTTTCTGCGGAATTTCTGACCTGCTGTGGGACTATCCAATTCCAGTCCGATCAGCTTCACGGTCATTGGTCCAGTTTCAGTGGTGGTAACAATGCTGGCGATTGTTCCAAAGGTCCCATTTACAATCCCATCCTCGATATCCAGATTCCTAGTCACCATGACCCGTGCTCCTTGAGCAGCTTGTATGTTGTCCGGTAAATCCCTTTTGTTGCCCTTGAGGAAATCCGTCACCAAGACCATCCGTCCTGTTCGGGGATCCTTTCTGTAGTCCTCTGCTGGAATGTTTACAACTTGTAATTGCAGGGCAATTACAGTTGCAGCATTGTGCGCATCAACCTCTTTGTTTGTGGCAAAGATATGAAGGGCATCAGGTGGACAGTCTTTGACTTCAGCGACAGCCTGTGTGAGCAGAGCTTTGTCGTCGACGCTGAGAGCATCCGTCTTCTTCTTTGTTCTAATCCTGTTCAAGAGTTCGGCGAAAGTACAATCGTCTTTCTGCCGCATGATCTCTGTAAGGTTGACCATCTGGAAATCTTTCCAGAGATCAAGCACATCCTCCTCACAAACGCAGAGCGGTTTGGCTTTACCAAGGGGCGGCAGCTGGTAGAAGTCTCCAACTGCAAGAACAGACATCCCTCCAAATGGTTTCCTGTTGCCTTTGATCTGCTGGAATCTCCAATGGACATAGGCAAAGAGCTCCTTAGAGACCATGGATATCTCGTCGATGATCAAAATCTCTGCATTGGACAGTACTGCTCTCACATCGTCCAGTGCATTTCCAAGTCCTTGATACGGTGATCTCAAATTTCTCGGTAGTTTCAAGATGGAATGCAGGGTTTTTCCAGAGATATTGAAAGCTGCAGTGCCAGTAAATGCCGTCAGCAGCACTGCAGGCTGGGACATGTCCGCTTCATCGCGAAACCTGGGAAGTTGGCGCAGAAGCTTGGTAGCCTCCTGATACACGCACTTGATGACGTGGGATTTGCCACAGCCGGCTCCCCCAGAGATAAAGTAAAAGAAGGGTTCAGGATTGTGACCCCAGACGCGTTTGAAACACCATTCACGCACGGTGTAGAAAACAGACGCTTGCGTTTCGTTGAGGCTTCGGTACATATTCCTCACAAAGTCTGGGCTCAATTTCGGTGCCTCAATTGCTGGTATTGCTCCACTGCTCTCACCATGGACTTGGAAATCCGGAACCTGGTCTTGTTCTTTCTCCTCGTTGGGGTTTATGGCTTCTCGCTGAGCAACACACTCCAAACGATCCACTTCAACCTCTGGTGCAAAAGTGTTCCACGCATTAAGAACTGGTCCTTGTTGTTGAATCCGTTCCAGTGCTTTCTCCATTTTTTTCCCTTGTCCTTCATACCGTTTCCTGTTGAAATCCACTAAGCGTTTTACTGTCATTCTCCCAGCACGGCCACTTTTGTAGAACTCCTCATATGTTGGATGGTTTTCGTTTTTCAGTTGGTCATCTGCTCTGTGTGGGAAATACAATTTTAGCAGCCGTCTGTGAAACTTTTCCGGTTGTTTCTTCTCAGAGAACCGAGTAAATCGGATGATGGCAGCTTTTCCCGCAGTTCTTTTCTGAATAAATCCTTTGTCATCCTGGAGGGGAATGGCATTTATTCCTTGAGTTTGTTGGCCATAGAGAACCCTGTAGTCCGATGCAAATTCAGCCAGACACAGACCTTCAAACTCACGTGTTGCAGGTCTGTGTGCATACTTCTCGGGCAATCCTGACATCCACACATCCTCTTCGTCTGGGGCCATGTCCTTCAGTCTGCTCATGGGGTGACTCATTTTCAGACCATCCTCATCAGTCTGTATGAAAATGACCGTACGCGTGCACTTTTTAAGTGGTAGGCTGCATACCCGTGCCACAGACTCCTGAGCGCTGACCTCTCTGTGCTTAGCGTACGCCTGCATGATCTGCTTCATTTCATCCCTTTCGTTGACATTTGATTTCCGCACGTCACAAATGACTGAGTTGAGGAACTCTGTCATCTCATGTTCCGGCTTGGATACATAAGACATCATGTACATGATGCAACTGAAATCGTCAAGTACAAATTGGATGTCCATGTTAGCGTTCCATGCTCGCAGCAGATCAGGGTTGTATCCATTTACCCAGCAGTCCTTAGGATCACGCTTCATCATGATGACCATTCCACAGGTGAGGGCATTGACATATTTCAGGTATTCTTCATGAGTCATCTTACATTTCTCCAGCAAGTCCGACAAATCCTTGAATGAGGCATTCGCGTCCGTGAGAAACACTCTCAGTGGTTTCAGCTTTTCCTTAGCCTCCCTTTGTTGTTTTCCGATGAATCTCTTCTTGGACTTCTTTTGACTCTTTTCTGAACGTTTGCCTTTGTCTTTTTTCCCACGTTTGTTTTTCTGCCCGTCATGTTTTTCTTCATCATCTTTGTCTTTTTCTCCACATTTCTTTTTCTGGCCATCATCTTTTTCTTCATCTTCATCATCTTCATCGTTGTCCCAGGGTGCGGAGGTGATGGTTGTCTTCTCCATGGGTAGCTTCGGGAACCCAAATCTGCACAAGACATTTCCTTTCTTGCACGTTTTGGAGTGATTTCGGCTGTGCACTTGCACCTCCGACACAATTTTGTGAAGCTCGGGGTCTGCTTTCTCGTCAGGCATCTTGCAGCTTATGTAGCGGTCGATGAACTTGATAACGTCTTCGCAGTCCTCGGGATCCTCAACCTCGGGTGCGTCCTTGATCCAAACCAGCATGTGAATATGTGGACTTCCTCTGGCTTGAAACTCCACCCGATAAAAGTAATCCTCCACTGGGCCGATGGGCTGTGCAGGTGACAGGATCAGATCTGTCATGAGCGCATCCACTCTTCTCTCAAACATGCGCATGACAGTGACGGGGTTGCTCCGGAGAATCTCGCATTTCTCATTCCAGTCAAGCTCTGAAAAGTCCCCTTCCTCACCTTGTTGAGCTTTTATGATGTCAATGAATTCAGGCCATCTCATTTCCGCAGCAGAAAAAGTTATAAAGAACGTCGGCTTGCCCAACTGTCTGGCCATAGCGTGAAGATCTCGCAGCGTTTTCTCCCAGTACGCTGGAGTGCCTCTAAGGGGTTGCATAAAACGTGTCGCTTCCTTGTTTTGGATTAGTTTTTCCAACTCTTCTTTATCCTGAAGCATTTTGCTTGAAATTGTCCTTCCATCCTTGGCATTTTTCTTCCCCTTCCGTGTTTGGATCGACATGCTATTGGTAGCCATGTGAGTTTCCGTTACAAACTGCGAAAAGAAGAGGTAACTTTGGTCCTTTGCAAACCGGGAATCCACACAGAAAAGCCTCACGTTGAAATACCTACTTGGGGACAACTTGATTTGTCTGACCTCATCCAGTGTGTTCTGTCCAGTTGGGAACTGCACAGGAAAGGCCATGGCTTCAAGTTTTGGGATGGTGAAGAAGCCGACGGGTTTGTTTCCTTGAGCGGGAGCAATGCTGAATATTCCATCGCCATATGACAGAACTTCCTGTGCTATGTCAGGAGGCTGCATACACGTGTCCAGGGCCAGACCAGGTCTAAGGTCCTCCTTTTCTTTGTCCACGTCATTGGGCTGCTGTCCATCTGTTGTGTCGGCAGTGGCTTCCATTTCTCCTTCTGGGTTGCTGGACTCCCCAGGCTGTGCAGCATCTGGGTTTTCCTGTTGTGCATCCTCTTCATCGACTGGCTCATCATCTTGCAGACTTTCAAATGTAGCGCTCTCATCTATCGCTACGTCGCTGTATTCCGAATGCGTCTCCTTCAGTTTCGTGAGTCCTGCTAGCACAGTCTTCATGTTCACCGTGTAGAAGTGCTGATGTCCCTTGTACTTGATGTTCCGCTTCAACTTCACCTGCAACAGCTGGGCTTCAGTGCTGGGCCTCGGGAGAGAGTTCACCGTGGCTTCCACCTCTGACGGTACACACACAACTGCACCGTGTACTGCTCTTTGCCGTCCTTTGGGCAACGCAACTATTTTAGCAAACGGCAGGATTTTCGCGATCAACTGCCTTTCCAGCACATTTAACTCATCCAGCTCTGGGGGAATGGGTGCTAGCTCCAGGTTATTAGCAACCGCGATGGATGGCATCCTTCCTCTGAACAGGTGGTTGTCACAGGTGTGGCAGATCCACTCCTGCATCCTCTCTTGCGGAACGGTACATGGGGCTGAGCATTTACCGTTACATACATGGACATACTTACCTGTCAAGCAAGCAGCCACCACGCAACTGTTTCTGATATACTTGGCTCTGTTGCAATACTTTACCTGATTGGGAAACAGAGCTCTGTGGCACACTGTACAGACATGCGTAGGCCCATGTCGAATCCTTTCCCGGAACGAAGATATAGCAGCTTCCATTAGAGGGTTGACCACAGGCTGTGGAGTTTCCGGGCAGCGGCTTACGATGTCTAAGTATTTCCTCTTTATTCTCAGTGCACAGTGCAACTTGTGACGAATATGACGTGCAGCATCTGTCGCGAGTCTATCCTTTTTGTTCCGGGTGCAGCGTCGTACATGATGCAGCCTGAATTCTGGGTCGTTGTGATATTTTTCCCTCAGATACTTTTTCTGTTTGGTTTGAAAAGCAGTGTCGGTGCTGTACCTCTCCCTCACATACTTTTTCCGTTTGGTTTGAAAAGCAGCGTCGGTGCTGTACCTCTCCCTCACATACTTTTTCTGTTTACTTTGAAAAGCAGGATCCAAGTTGTATCTTCTGGTGATGTATTCCTTCTTTTGTTTTTGGTGATGACAGTCTCGTACATATTTGGTTTTCATTGCCTGCACTTTTTTCAGCCGCAATTTCAAACTGCTGGCATATTTCTGTTTTTGATATTGTCTCCTTTTAATGGTTCTCCGGCCATTGTCTTCAGTTGGTACATGTTGCTTTTTGCACTCACTTGCTCTACGCATAGCTTTTCTTCGCATTTCTTTGCTCAGTTTGGAAAAATCCTGCACCGTTTTTGTTGTGTGATGTGTTATGTTGATTCCCTGATTGTAATCCAGATTCTTTGGTTGTCGGTCATCAGTTTTTCTCCCTGGGATGTTGGCTTCCACACACATTTGTGCTTCTGGTACTGCTGTTGTTGGTTTTGTGATTGTCAAATGTGCTGACTGTCCAGGGGTCTCACTGGAACTGTGGTGACTCTCAAAGGAGACAGGCATAAACTCATAGCTTGCATAAGGACCGCGGTCTTCAAAGAGCTCATGCAAGTGGTCAACCATGTCACTCAGGTCACAGAAAGTCAGCATAATTGCAGTTCCACTAGGGTGTGGCAAACCTATTGCAGATCTTGAGTGGGAATCAAACAATCCATAGCGTCCTGATCTGTCGCGAAACACTGCAATGCACTCGGGAGTTACAATGAGAAAAGCACAGCTGACATCTTGTGACAGGCACTCCAGTTGTGTGGCAAGGGGCAATCCTATTCTCCTTCGAGGGCTGCCTTCTTCGACTGTCAGGGCACCGACCCTCAGATCCGACATGTTCATGTGTACACTATAAGTATTTGAATCCGTGAAAACCTGTTTTGGCATCTCCTCTACGGTCAAGTGGTTACTTTGGAACGTTTTGTCCAACAGAAGCTGCCGTTTAATACCTACATAGAGTGCATCTCCCTGTCGAAGCACTCTGTCAAGGGAGTGTGTGTTGAAATGCAACCCCTCCTTGTGGTAGGCCAGAAAGGTGAGAGCCATGCAGGTGCACTGATGGTTACGAGAAAAACTTACATACCTCTCATCCCCCTGAGAGTGACTCGCCCTCACGGATTGAATGCGCTGACTCGGTCCAATGGTGGAATCCTGAAATTTTATGAAGGAATGTTGTCATTTTTATCATTTTCATTCTGATGCACATATTTCTTTTCTAAGTGACAGTTAAATCATTATTAATATCATTAATCACAATTATTTTTATTATTATCATAATTATTTTTATGGTTATATTCTGTTATATTCTGTTTATCATACATTACATGCCTCCAACATATGTAACCGGACAAGGCTAAGCAGTATCTTTTCCTATCCATCCTTTGACAATAAATGTCCTACGGACAGTCACCTTTATGAAGAGATTTTCACATGTTATGTGTGTACAGTGTGCATGTAAATTACCTGGCTGGTACGCTCTTTAAAGGTGAACTCCTGTGGCTTGTCAGAGCATGATGCACCGAGCTCCTCCTCCTCCTCCTCCACTCTCACTGGTCTGCGAGGCGATGGCTTCGAAGACTCCTCCACGGCGCTCGCTGTTGCCTCCACCTAAAAAAAAAAAAATTGTATGAACTGCATGAACAAAATGAAGCCATATATTTTTTACATTGTGTTACAATTATTTACTAAATACAACAAATATGTAAACATGTTGTTGTTGTTGTTGTTGTCTGTCTACTCAAAATACACAATAATCAATTCCAAATAAGTCAAGTATTCCTTAAATAATTAGACATAATATGACAAACCTGCTGCTTTTCCTGTGTCCTATTGGAGGCAACACGTCTCTCCCGATGTTCCACAGTTGACTTCTGATGTAAAGAAAAAAAAAAAACATACAAACTTTTTTTCAAACCATATTTGTGGCTTAGCTCCTCTCACACAATATAAACAGTCTTGGCTTTTACTAATTTAGATACGTCAGGAAGGGGGAGACACTTTTTAATAAGGCCTCAACGAAAAGATAAAATTTGCATCCAAATTAGGCTACCTTTCTGCCTTTTGGAACAGCTGTGCACTCCACAGCACTGGGACAATGTGGTGGAACAGCTTCATCCATCGCATCCAAGATTGCAGGGCTAAACCACACAGGATTTAGTGGGATGGAATGCTCCAACATGTCCACCTGTGAAAAAAAAAAAATACAGAAAGACTTGGTGACCGTGAAATCATACACATCGATAATCATATGTTAATTTTTTAACATAAAGCAAATTATAAACATGACAAACCTGCTGCTCAGGTTCCGCAGGCTGGTTCGTCTGTAATGAGAAATGCCATCGTTTATATAAACTTTATATACTCTTTGACAAAATCTAATGTAAAATGTTAACAGAATATCCCTTTTCACAAAGTTTCAACTACACAGTTCCAGTGTGCAATCTATTACCTTCTTGGTCTGTCCAACAACTGTCCAGACAAAAGGGTTGGATGGACGTGGCACGGTGACCTCACCCTTCACAACCACTTTTGGAGAGACTCTTCTGACAGGTGGCGATGTCTTGGGAGAAGTCTGTGCCCTCTGCACCGTTGCCTCCAGTTGCGGGTAAGCGGCAAACCACAGCAACTGCGCAAGGATCTCCATCCCAGCATCATCACTCAGGTGTACCTGTCAGACATAATCAAAAATAATTTACAAAACAGAAATTTGACAGTAAATCTGTATCCCCCATGAAATTAACTTTTTATATCATCTACAAAAAAATGCACATCACACTTTTTTCATGTGCCATTTGAGAGTAACATATTATACTTACACCGTCTGTACACCACAGGTCAAGTCGTGACAGTGGGAAGTGTTCAGTGACAGACATGTACCCGACATCTTAAATAAAAAAAAAAAAAAAAACATCATGACTTATTGAGTAATTGACTTATTGAAACTTATTGATCCATACATATTTTAGGTCAAATCAATTAGGACTGAGATTTGGCATTGCCACTTTAATATTAAGAAAATTATAATACATATTACATTAGTTTGCCTAAACAGGCATAACCTGTTATACATGTTACTGTACTTTATCATCTTTTGTTTGGTTTATTTACTTACGCATTGCTGCTGCCACACGATGGTACTCCTGACGCAGAAGATCCTGCATGGCCACCTCTATGTTCAGACGGGGAGGAAAGTCCAGAACACAGACCTATAGACAAAAAGTTGTTTATCAAAAATTACATTTTCTCTCAAAATGTCATAGACATTAAAATACACACAATCGCTCATAAAACCAATTATATTATCAAACATATAATCATGACAATAACAATACAAAGAAAAATAAGCTTACGTTGGGCCAGGTAGCACAGACAGTCTTCAGGAGCTTGCCAAAGTCTGTCCCTGCCTCGCTGATGGTCCGGCTAGCAGTCAAGTTGTTGCTGGGTGCCAAAAGACAGACTGCATCGGGTGTCCGAGGCAGAGCAGCATTCAGCACCTCAGTCCGCAACTCAGCTGCCGATGCCCCGGGAATGGACAGGACGCCAAAGGTGAGTCGTCCCTCTGGCATCCCCACGAATCCATCTGCGATGGCTCGTAGATGCGAGTCACCGACAAGCAAGACAAACTGCATAAACAAAGACATTTTTTTTTTAAATGTGTGAAAATCCCCCCCGCCCCCCCATTACTCCTCAGATCAGATTTTCGTTTATAAATTGTAAAAGAATTATACCTTCTTGTCTGGTGACTCAGCTGGGATGACCAATTTGCGGGTTCGTCTGGTAAAGGTGGAACGTTTCCATTCATTCACTCGGTGGCGAGAACCTGTACCATGGCCTATTTAGAAGCAAACAAAGACACTAAAACTTTGAAACCTTAAAAATAATTAATTATGTAAATACAACAATTAAACATCTTTGTATTATAAAAACTGCAAAAAGCTCAGGGAAGACCTGTTAACAATTAAGCAACAAGAATATACAACTTACACATGTAATGAAAAAATGTAATGAAAAAACAGTGGGCTACATACGTGCGCGAAAGTCAGTGGAAGGCTGACGATGTCCCTGATGGTAGGACTTGGTGTGTGGCATCTAAAAATTGTAACACACCAAAAAAGTATTACATCACCACAATAACTGTCACATGAAATCGTTGGGCATATTTGTCCCTTTAAAGTTTTTGTTTATCACAGTTAATAATTTGGCTATGAATTGTACTTTGCTAGATAAAAATACTATAAGCTATCAAAGTTTGAATAATACTGTTTGTTCCATGAGAGATTTAATGTGGGCGTCTCTGCTCTGTGCTTCTCGTAGTAGACTGAAGCATTGTGTAGTTGTGCCACACTGTACTGCAAATGCCCTGTGTGTGTCAACTGTGGAAGAAATAAAAATACCCGTTCAGCCTTGGAATGGGAGCAGGAGGGTGTGGCCGGCAGAGGGATCTGGAGTTTGGCCATCTGATTACACATAACATCAAGTTAGGAAAAGTGAAGACTTTGAATTACACAGTGCATTTATTTAATAATTATAATTGATAAGAAGCAAGAAGTGAGAACTATACCTTCTGAGCCGGAGACTGCGAGGGGGTCCTTGCATCCTTCTGGGTCCAGAATGATTGGGCTGGTGGCGGCGTCTCTGGCTGGGCCATCTAAAAACACAAAACCAATAAAACCCAGGCATTAAGTGACACAATCCAGTCACTTGACACTTAGTAGAACCACTCATTTTTTCCACATCTACTTTAATGCTTTGCAGTCTATTGTAACATGCAGCCCAAAAGCTATCTGTTGTGTAGGTACCTGCTCGGTGACAGTGGATGGATCTGCCAGGTCCAGCTTGGTCCATCGCTGCTTCTGCGCCTGGGAACGCTTTCCCTTCCGTGGCATCTTGTCCTTGGCTTCGTCAACCTGTAAACACTCCAAAAAAACTTCCAAACACAGGTAGCTCAAAACCAAACACAGTGAAGTGTAAAACTGAAGGAAATTTGAACTAACACAATATCAACAAATCACAGGAACAATACAATTTTTTTTTTTTTCTTTTTTTTTTTTCTGTATAGATGTGTGTGTGTGTGTGTGTGTGTGTGTGATGTGTGTATTATGTGTATGGATTTATGTCAGTATAGGCCTATGTATTTTATGTTTTGTTTGTGCTGTGTTTGTGTATGTAATTCTCGATTTAAGATCAAGGCAAAATGAAATGCAGATGATGTGTGTAGGGTTTTCCTCTTTGACGCCTCTGAGTGGGTAGCTGCAAAAAAGAAAAAAAATGTTTAAATGATTGTGTGTGTTATATGAAATTACAGATAAGATCTTGAGTACATATTTACACCCTATAATATGGAAATACTTGACAGAGGGAAAAATACAGAGCAAAACTACGGGGTCACTTTCTGTGTGGCTGCCCCCAGCAGAGGTAAGAGAAACAAAGTTTGGGACAATGAAGGCATCTCTAAGACAGTAGTGTATCAGTTCTAGAGGAGAGAAGAGGAAGAAGAGGAGGAGGAGGAGGAGAAGGAGGGGGAGGAGGGGAGAGAGGACAGGAGAGGAGGGCGATAAGGAAGAGAAGGAGGTGCAGGAACAGGAAGTGGAAGAGGAGAAGGAGGAGGAGAGAAGGAGAAGAGGAGCAGAAGGGATATTCACACACCTGTGATAACAGTAAGCTCTAAATTATCAATACACAGTGCATTACAGACTGAACCAGCATGAATGAACATTCACAAGCCACGGCGGGCAATCATGTCTAAAAAACACAACTTTACCAGCCATGATTATAGAGGAGGAGGGTGAAACACGTGTGTTTGTGTCTGTGTGTATGTATTAGTTTTTACATACACATGTAGATATGTATTAGCTTTTACACACTGAGAAGTTAACTGTCGACCTAGCCAATCACGGGCAGGTGTGAGAATTTCTGCCCAGAGACTGAGTCACTAGTTGCTATGGATACAGGCGGGAAACTTTGAACTAATGTTTCATTAGCACTCACAATAAGCCAAAACTGGTCGCCGAACAAATTCCTATATCTCGAAAACTAAAACTTGCATCAAAAATGTTTTTTCACTTTGAGCGTCCCAAGACTTCAATGGCGAGACAGATGTATGTTATGTGTCCTTATGATTTAAACTAAAGGAGCTGTGATAAAATATAAATCACCTTCTCTTCTTCTTCATTCTGAGTTTGTCACACCACAGAAAAATGTCTTATTAACTACTCAGCCAAATTTGAATGATTAAAAGGACAAGCAACATGGATTACATTTTTAAAATAAAGTTTAGGAGCTACTGTTTAATTCGGCACCTATTTTGTAGGTAAATGTGGACTTATTTCAGTAAAAAATGTAACTTAAATGACCAGTTAACAAGCAATCCATCGCAACACCATTGTGTTAAATTGCCGTTTTTTTAAATGGAATTTGGTGTTGGGTGGGTGAGGAGGAGGACAGGAGAGGAGAGAGGACAGGAGAGGAGAGAGGACAGGAGAGGAGAGGATCATCATTCAGATCATCAATCATTTACACAGCAGGCAACTAGCATGTAGCTTAGCTGATGTTAGCAAACCGTCTGTTTTTTTAGTTTAAATGTAATATAATGACGCTACACATGTCCGAATACACATATTAACACATACAATTTATCTTATCCAGCTATAAGGCAGCCACTGCTAATATACCTTCTATCATGTAGGCCGTTACATTCGTTAGCATGCAAAGCTAAGCACAGCTACCATTAATGTGCGAAATTAAAAATATCTTACCGTGGAAGACAGGTCCACGTCAGTCCGCGAAGCAAGTAATCCACACAATGCCACAATCCTTTGAAAATTGCTGTGAAATTCGCTCTCTTTCTCTCAATGTCTGTCACCAGTAGTATTTGCAAGCAAACACAGGGGAGGGAGGGAGTTGGGAGAGCGCCTTATATAGCCTTGTGGTATAGACTGAGAAGTTAACTGTCGACCTAGCCAATCACAGGCAGGTGTGAGAATTTCTGCCCAGAGACACCCCTGTGGCGGGAAACTTTGAACTAATGTTTCATTAGCTCTCACAATAAGCCAAGACTGTCCCCGAACAAATCCCTGTATCTCGAAAAGTAAAGCTCGCATCGAAAATGTTTTTTCACTTTGAGCGTCCCAAGACTTCACTGGCGACACTGATGTATGACATGTGTCTGTATGATTTTAAAAAAAGGAGCTGTGATAAAATATAAATCACCTTCTTTTCTTCTTCTCACTCCGGGTTTGAGCGGTCAAATTACATGGAAGCGGATGGGAGTGTCGGACGGCGCTACCTGCCCTTTTGGGCGATTTATTCAAAAACCGTGGGTCCTATTTCAATGGAAGTAACATTGGGTGAGAGAGGACAAAAATGCCTACAATTTGGTGTATAAATCTTGCTTGTAGAGTGGAAGCTGTGGGACTAAGATGATAATGTTTGGAAGATTTCTGATCAAACTTGAAGGCGTGGAGCTAGAGTGTGTGACGACATCACGTGCTCTAGGTCTGAACATTCTGCGCAATACACACCCATTATAAAATCTGAAACTGTCCAAAAGTCTTATAAAACGTAAACTGCGATTGCGTAAAAACCGTAGACGCTATTGAAAAGTGTCTTTAGACCAACAGAGTTCAAAGTCTTGTGACCCGTGTAAACTTTTAATCATGTTTCTGCGACAAAGTATGACCAAGTGGCGTGGCTCCAAAGAGGGGCAGAGAGGGGCAGAGTGTCGCGGCTACGCCGCGACACTCTGCCCAGAGACTGAGTCACTAGTTGCTATGGATACAGGCCCCCCTGTGGCGGGAAACTTTGAACTAATGTTTCATTAGCACTCACAATAAGCCAAGACTGTCCCCGAACAAATCCCTGTATCTCGAAAAGTAAAGCTCGCATCGAAAATGTTTTTTCACTTTGAGCGTCCCAAGACTTCACTGGCGACACTGATGTATGACATGTGTCTGTATGATTTTAAAAAAAGGAGCTGTGATAAAATATAAATCACCTTCTTTTCTTCTTCTCACTCCGGGTTTGAGCGGTCAAATTACATGGAAGCGGATGGGAGTGTCGGACAGCACTCCCTGCACTTTTGGGCGATTTATTCAAAAACCGTGGGTCCTATTTCAATGGAAGTAACATTGGGTGAGAGAGGACAAAAATGCCTACAATTTGGTGTATAAATCTTGTTTGTAGAGTGGAAGCTGTGGGACTAAGATGATAATGTTTGGAAGATTTCTGATCAAACTTGAAGGCGTGGAGCTAGAGTGTGTGACGACATCACGTGCTCTAGGTCTGAACATTCCGCGCAATACACACCCATTATAAAATCTGAAACTGTCCAAAAGTCGTATAAAACGTAATCTGCGATTGCGTAAAAACCGTAGTAGCTATTGAAAAGTGTCTTTAGACCAACAGAGTTCAAAGTCTTGTGACCCGTGTAAACTTTTAATCATGTTTCTGCGACAAAGTATGACCAAGTGGCGTGGCTCCAAAGAGGGGCCAATTTGATGAATTTGTGCGATTTTTTTTCAGATTCTCCATTCATTTCAATGGGCCGAAAATCGCACGTTTTCGCACTTTGTGCGAAAACTTTACGTACAATCTCTAAGAAAAGTCATAGCACTTGATTCCCGTTCAAGGCGCACGTTTTGATGTATTTTGAGGGGTGTCGAGGCTACGCTGCGAGACTAGTTACATACCGAAGTTTTGCAAGGAAGAATAATAAAAAGAAAAATAAAAATAAAAAAAACTAGAAAATTTCAGGAAATTTTGAGTGTGCCTGCTGCTTGGTGCGCATCTCCATCCCTCGCACACACACAAACACAAACAGTATGACAGTATTAAACAGTATTAACTGTCGACCTAGCCAATCACGGGCAGGTGTGACAATTTCTGCCCAGAGACAGAGTCACTAGTTGCTATGGATACAGGCCCCCCTGTGGCGGGAAACTTTGAACTAATGTTTCATTAGCACTCACAATAAGCCAAGACTGTCCCCGAACAAATCCCTGTATCTCGAAAAGTAAAGCTCGCATCGAAAATGTTTTTTCACTTTGAGCGTCCCAAGACTTCACCGGTGACACTGATGTATGACATGTGTCTGTATGATTTAAACTAAAGGAGCTGTGATAAAATATAAATCACCTCCTTTTCTTCTTCTCACTCTGGGTTTGAGCGGTCAAATTACATGGAAGCGGATGGGAGTGTCGGAAAGCACTCCCTGCCCTTTTGGGCGATTTATTCAAAAACCGTGGGTCCTATATCAATGGAAGTAACATTGGGTGAGAGAGGACAAAAATCCCTACAATTTGGTGTATAAATCTTGCTTGTAGAGTGGAAGCTGTGGGACTAAGATGATAATGTTTGGAAGATTTCTGATCAAACTTGAAGGCGTGGAGCTAGAGTGTGTGACGACATCACGTGCTCTAGGTCTGAACATTCCGCGCAATACACACCCATTATAAAATCTGAAACTGTCCAAAAGTCGTATAAAACGTAATCTGCGATTGCGTAAAAACCGTAGTAGCTATTGAAAAGTGTCTTTAGACCAACAGAGTTCAAAGTCTTGTGACCCGTGTAAACGTTTAATCATGTTTCTGCGACAAAGTATGACCGAGTGGCGTGGCTCCAAAGAGGGGCCGATTTGATGAATTTGTGCGATTTTTTTTCCGATTCTCCATTCATTTCAATGGGCCGAAAATCGCTTCGTGCGAAAACTTTACGTACAATCTCTAAGAAAAGTCATAGCACTTGATTCCCGATCAAGGCGCACGTTTTGATGTATTTTGAGGGGTGTCGCGGCTACGCTGCGAGACTAGTTACATACCGAAGTTTTGCAAGGAAGAATAATAATAATATTAAGTATGAGCAATAATAAGAGTGTGCTCCTTTGCATTGCAAAGCAGGCACACTAATAATAAGTATGAGCAATATTAAGAGTGTGCTCCTTTGCCTTGCAAAGCAGGCACACTAAATATTGGGCTACTTGTACAGTCAAAATAGTTGTCGATTTTTTTTGTCAAGTATGATTTTTAAATAAACAAGTTAAATGCTATTTCTTCTCAGCTTCATTTTGATATGCACGCAGGCTAAGCTTGCTTCTTGTTTTCTTACCTCTTCTGTGTTCAAAGCAAGTCACAAGGCTGTCTGAAACCAAACAGGCACCGAGCTAAAGGTTTTAGACGGTAGTACAGATGTTGAAATGCTATTTTCAGGCCAAACACATGTATTGCTTGTTGGTATACTATCAGCCTACCATATCAACTATGGAAAAAAGTTATTTCTCTGTTCTGCATATCTGTATCCCCAGACATGCCATCCACAGGTTAGTGCTAGATAAAGTGATTTGATATTATATGAACTAACTCAGTAGAATCTTTGAAATTATTGCATGTTACTGTTGAGGGTAAAAATAGTTGATTTTAATCACCTTTTCCTGTTGCATTTTCTCTCCATGCCTCTCACATGCAATACATTGAAGACAAGTTTGTCATGATCATTGTGGTAACTCAAAAAGTTATAGGCCATTTCAAATAGGCCGACCCAATGCAGTGTATTGTTGCTGAGGATGTGCTGTATGCTACTGTGAGATAAAACTTCAAACAGCAGTCAGTCAGGTGTTCACCCTCCAACACCCCTGGACCCAAACAAGCATATTTATGAGCAAATGCTCATTAATATGCTTGATTGGGTTCTTGCTGTGTTAGATCTGGTTAGATCTGTATAATGTATTCTAAGTGGAAAGGACAGCCTGTTCTACAAATGGGTTAAAGGGGTAAACGGAAAAAATCTGGTTTGAGGTTGTAGTTAAGGTTTTTATTTATTTATTTTATTTAACCTTTATTTAACCATGTGAGTCTCATTGAGATTACAAGATCTCTTTTTCGAGGGAGTCCTGACCAAGACAGCAGAGATACAGTGTTGCAACATACAAAAACAAACATGAAGAGACATACAATAAAAACAAGGCAGTAAAAGAAGTAATAAAAAACACACAGAATCCTGCACCTAAAAAGAGTAGATGAGTCTAGCTATAGGGAAGCATTTACAAACTCCAACTGAATCGGCCTCCAAACCCTTCACTGCATTTTTAAAAGCTCATTCAGCTGATTTGGTTTGGTTCATTTGTTGATGGCATTTCTCCAGTTCTTTGGTACAAAGATTCTACACGTTTTGATAGACTTAAATGTGGGGTAAAAACAACTTTGATATGAACTGTAGAATCTGTATAAGGTGATTCACCCTCTGTGATTATGCCTTTCTTTCTCGCTTTGTATGGTAATCCAATGCAAAAATGTAATAACTGAACCCAAATTGGTCTTTAGTTTGTAAATTGCAATCCTGGTTGATTTATCATTACTTGTGTATCAGAGCTAAGGCACAGAATCGTTCACATGGGAAGGCATATATACAAGCCTCTTGAGTATTTTAGATGTGTGATAGGCCTACCATTCATTCACAAATGTACAAAAGTAATGACCTCAAATTTTACACATGACAACACTCACTGTAACACATCAGATAATATGGATATGTTGTCTTGCCCCGGATGTTTCACCTCCCTGTGTAGTTTAGTGAAAATCAAGGAGTCTCAGTTTGCTGAAAGGTTCAACTCCAATGTAAGTTAATGTACTTTTCCCCTCAATCTTCTTTTCTACTGTTTTGTCTTAATCTCCTGGCTGGAGAGTGAATTGAACCCAAGTCATAAAATGATTGCTCTTATGCCTTATCATTTAGGGTAGACAGACATTTTCATGTCCAGAGGTAGTGGCAGTCCGCCTGTCTTTCGGTCTACATGCAGGTCTTCCCCTGCTGGTCTGGGCTTCCGTCCCACCAGAACCTTCTCTGATGTTTTCCCCTACTCCGTCCTCTCAGCTTTCCTATTGTGTCAATAATTTATATAACTAAGGGGAGTGGATTGGCCACTCTAAAAGCAAAATACTGTCATTAATCCAATATAAAGAGAAACCAGCAAGACTAGAGCCAAGGTGGGGCACCCTGGTGGCTCACTGAGTAGAGCGCGTACCATAAGGTTCAGTCCTTCTCGCAGCGACCCGTGTTCGAATTCTTTGCTGCATGTCCTCCCCTCTCTCTCCCATACCTTCCTGTCTCTCTCTCGCACCATCTTTGTCAGTAAAGCATAAAATAAATCTTTAAAAAAAAAAAAAAAGATTGGTGTGTTTCATGAATTTCCCCATTCTTTCCCCAGTCATAGAGAGTAATTTAGAAAAACAAAACACAATGATAGAAACACAAATGGGATTTACAAGAGACATATGAGAAAGGTCACTGGCTCAGTGGTCTAAGGAACTGCCTCACAGTACAGGCTGCAGAAATGAAGGTCATGGGTTCAATACTTGCTCATTATTTGCTTTGTTGCATGTCTGTCCCATTATGTCAGATAGCGTATATATAGGCCCACTTATTTGAAAAGTCATGAATTGTTTAGATTTTTTTTATTAGGATAGGACAGCACTTTTTTAATTTGAAATTCAGGACTAATAAACTAAATTACTAATAAACATTAACCCATTTTTACAATCCATCTTATATTTAGAGATCTAGAATTTTGTTTTTGACGTTTGGAAATAGCGTGTACAGAAAATACTTTATGAGGTTATATTTTTTTTTTTACCACTGAACATATACCTACTTGTCCACGGGAAACACATTTGTACAGCACACCTGCCTGCAGTAAACAGTGTCTTTGTGCCCAGATGACACCTGGCGGCTGAAATACGAAACTACAACAGGGGGCAGCGCTGTACGGGAGGCAGGACTGTACAACGCGTGTGTTTACACTGGGGAGGCAGGACTGTACGGGGGGGCAGTCCTGCGCGGAACACCGGCGAAAAAAGTGATGTTATCAAACATTCCTCGGTTCATAAGTGATGAACTTATAATAAGGGAGTTGGCCAGATATGGGAAGATTGTGTCGCCGATAAGAAAGATGCCGTCAGGCTGTAAAGCGCCTGAACTACAACACGTTGTTTCCCACAGAAGGCAGCTGTATATGATCATGAATAACAGCAATCTGGAGTTGAACTTGAGTTTCAAGCTGACCGTGGAGGGGTTTGACTATACTCTTTTTGCAACAACGGAGAATTTGAGATGTTTTGCCTGTGGAAAAGAGGGACACCTGATTAGGTCTTGTCCAGGAGAGGCTTCCAGTGCTGGGAAAGGTGATGCTGGGAAAAGTGCTAGGGGGAAAATGCCATGGGGGCAGAATGTTGATGGTGAAACAGAACAGGGAAAGAAAGATGGAGAGGGCTCTAAGCAGACAGATGAAACAGAAAAGGGAAAGAAAGATGGAGAGGGCTCTAAGCAGACAGATGAAACAGAAAAGGGAAAGAAAGATGGAGAGGGCTCTAAGCAGACAGATGAAACAGAACAGGGAAAGAAAGATGGAGAGGGCTCTAAGCAGACAGATGAAACAGAAAAGGGAAAGAAAGATGGAGAGGGCTCTAAGCAGACAGATGAAACAGAAAAGGGAAAGAAAGATGGAGAGGGCCCTAAGCAGACAGATGAAACTGAAGAGAAAGAGGATGTGGAAGAAGCTGAAGATAACAGGGAAAGTGGTGGTGGAAATGACGGAGGAGATGTTGTTGCTGAGGTTGAATCTGAGGCTGATCAGTGCACACAGAGTGGTGAAGTCGGTGCTAGTAATGATAATATGAATACTCAAGAGGACAGCAGTCCTATTGCAAATCAGGTGGATTCAGGAAGAAGTGACACAGGTAGGGAGGGCGGAGCAGAGGAAGGGCTGGCAGTGGATGTTGACATGGTGGATGAGGAGGAGAGTCTAAAGGTGATTCGGCAGAAAAGAAAGTCTAAAAACACAATAACTGGTTCACAAGCAAAAAAAGTGACTGTGGGCAAAGAAAACCTAAAAAAGCTGAGTAAACAGAAAGGTACAGGGTCTGACTTCAGTTCAGGAGACGAGTCTGATGTTTGGGAGAGTGATGCATCTTCAGATGGGAAAGCAAAAAATGCTTATGGGGTGGAAGAAATGAAACAGTTTTTACAGAAAACGAAAAATATGAAAGGTGTGAAAGTAGAGAAGTATTTCCCAGATAAAGAGTTGTTCATGGAGTCAGCCAGATCAAATATGAAGCACAGAGGAAAAGGGTTTTTCTGAACAAGAAGTTTACAGGTTGAGGAAATTTGTGCAGAAAGTCAGACAAGAACTCAACAATGATGATGGAGAGGAAACTGCATAATGTCTTTGTTTTTTGTAGTTTTGTGATACTGTCTACATGGGTGGTCTTATCTCTTTTTCCTATGAGTAAGTTCAGAGTTGCCACTTTGAATTTAAATGGAGCGAGGGATATGAAAAAAAGAGCACTTTTATATGAGTTTGTAAAGATGAAAGGCATCGATGTCATGTTTGTGCAGGAAACACATAGTGATGAAGGGAATGAATCAGACTGGAAGGCAGAATGGGAGGGTGAGGTTTGTCTGAGCTCTCTGAACTCACTGAGTGGGGGGGTTGGCATCCTTTTTTCTAAGAGTTTTTTGCCAATCTCATATGAAGTACAGCAAAAGGTAGAGGGGAGGCTGATGGTAGTTAAAGCCAAGTTTGAACGCTACACAGTTACTTTTGTTAATATGTATGCACCTGTTGTAGGTCTGAATAGAGTAGTATTACTAAATGTGCTGAATGATATTCTGATGAGTTGTAATTCAGATGATTTTTTGTTTTTGGGAGGTGGTTTAATTGCACTCAGAATGATAATTTGGATAGGAACCATACTGAACCTCACAGAGAATCACAGAGAGTACTGAACCATCTTATTGAAACACATGATTTAGTGGACATCTGGAGAAGACTGCATGACAAGAAGAGACAGTATACATGGGCTCATGTCAGAGACAATGTTATTTCTTTAGCTAGGCTGGACAGGTTTTATTGTTTTAACCATCATTTTGGTGTTGTTAAAATGTGTCAAATGTTACCTGTTGGTTTTACTGATCATTCTTTGGTTTTGAGTGATGTTTTTATTGCAAATGTGAAACCAAAGAGTGCTTACTGGCATTTTAACTCTACATTACTTTGTGATTTTAATTTCAAAGAGACTTTCAAGTTTTTTTGGAAAGGTTTTAGGGGTGAAAAACAGAATTTCACATCACTGAGGCAGTGGTGGGATTGTGGAAAAGTAAAAATGAAGCAGCTATGTCAGCAGTACACTCTCAATGTCACACGGGACATTACAAGATCAATGAGTGATCTAGAGATTGAGATGGTGGAACTTCAAAGTGTTTTTGAGTCCACAGGAAATCGAGGACATTTTGAAGTCCTCAAATCTAAAAAAAAGTATGCTTGAAGACCTACTAGGCATAAAAGCGCAGGGAGCCTTGGTTCGGTCAAGGTTTCAGAGTGCTAATCTTATGGATGCACCTTCCAGTTTCTTTTTTGGCCTGGAGAAAAGAAACGGGCAGAGCAGGTTTCTACACACCTTACGCTCGGCTGAAGGACAGGAGATAACAGAGGCTGGAGAGATTCGGCATACAGCAGTGAAGTTCTACTCTGAACTGTACAAGAGTGAATACAAAGAAAATGAACTGCTGTTTGGTTCGTTTTGTGATGGACTTCCACAGATCTCTGCTGAAGAGAATCCTGGTTTTGGGGAACCCCTGAGACTGGCTGAGTTGCATACTGCTCTGCAGGGCATGGAGGGGGGCAAAGCCCCTGGCATTGACGGGCTGTCAGTTGATTTTTATAAAGCTTTCTGGGAGGAGTTGGGTGAAGATGTGTTGGCAGTGTTGAATGAAAGCTTCAATGAAACGTCTTTGCCGTTAAGTTGCAGGAGAGCTGTGATAGCTCTGTTGCCAAAAAAAGGAGATCTACAGGACATTAAGAACTGGCGGCCGGTTTCTCTCCTCTGCACGGACTATAAGATCCTGTCGAAAGCTCTGGCTAACAGGCTCAGGGAGGTGCTGGACCAAGTCATTCATCAAGACCAAACCTACTGTGTGCCTGGTAGGTCTATTGTAGACAACGTGTCTTTAATTAGGGATGTTTTGGACGTCTCTAGTTCATTGGGCTTGGATGTTGGTCTCATTTCGTTAGACCAAGAAAAAGCTTTTGACAGGGTTGAGCACCTCTACCTCTGGAGGATCTTGGAGCGGTTTGGTCTCAACCCAGGTCTTATAGCTATGATCAAGGTTTTGTACCAAGACATTGAGAGTGTGCTGAAGATCAATGGAGGACTGAGTGCTCCGTTTAAAGTAGAGAGAGGGGTCCGACAAGGTTGTTCTCTGTCGGGAATGTTATACGCTCTGTCTATTGAGCCTCTGCTGCATAGAATACGGTCTGGTGTTACTGGTCTGGTCCTACCAGGTTTTAGCACAACACATATTCTGTCTGCATATGCGGATGATGTTTTAGTCCTGGTCAACAATCAAAAAGATGTTGATGATCTAGGAAAAAGTGTTAATGATTTTGGAAGTTTAACAATGGCAAAGGTAAATTGGAAAAAGAGTGAAGCCTTGGCAGTGGGGGGGTGGCCTGCTGGTCTCCCAAATTTACCGGGGGGTTTAGTATGGAAGAAAGGTGGCATCAAATATTTGGGTATTTACCTGGGTGATGAAATAACAGTGAGCAAGAATTGGGAAGGTGTAACAGAAAAAGTACAAGGAAAATTAAATAAATGGAAATGGTTGTTGCCAAAAATGTCTTATAGAGGCAGAACTTTAGTGATCAATAATCTGGTGGCCTCTACATTGTGGCATCGCTGAGCTTGTATGGAGCCACCTAGTGGTTTAATTAAAAAGTTGCAAGCAATTGTAGTAGATTTTTTTTGGGACAGTTTACACTGGGTACCTCAAGCTGTTCTTTTTCTGCCTAAGGAAGAAGGGGGGCAAGGTTTGGTTCATATTGAAAGTAGAATGGCAACTTTTCATGTCCAATTTATACAGAAATATCTCACAACTGGATGTAAATATCTGGTCTGGAAGGATGTTGCGAGTTCTATTTTGAGGAGAGTAAATGGGCTTGGAATTGATGCTACTTTGTTTTTAATGGATGTTAATTTTTTTAATTTGTCTGAACTGTCTCCATTTTACAAAGGGGTTTTTAAAGCATGGAAACTTTTTAAGTGGAAAATGTTTGAGTCTGCTGATTCCATATACTGGTTGTTGGAAGAACCTCTTGTTGGTGGGTCCAGGATGGACATACAGGACAGCTGAACACCAAGCCTCACCCACACACTGTGTACCACTGCAGTGGTTACTCTTAAGACATTAGTAGATGCAGCTGGACCAGGTTTGATGGATACACATGCTGCAGCTGGTCTGCTGGGTCTGAGGTCGGTCCGCTACATGAAGTTCATCTTAAAACGATGGTCTGAAAAACTGACTGAGGAAGAATTTGAACTGTTGAGGATTTACAGTGAGGGGGAGGAAACCCCGGATGAAGAGGACCCTTTCCCAGAGTTGGAGCTTTACCCTGATTTGAATGGCTGTTCTGGACTTTTGCTGGATGTAAAACAGGAAAAAAATGGTGTTGATTTATATACTGTAAATGGCAAGGTGTTGTATAAGTGTTGTGTTAAAGCTCTCAACAAAAGCAAGTTAAATGGAAAAGAGGACTCAGTGTGGAGAAAGAGTTTGGGGGTAACCTGTGCAGATAAACCCGGGTGGAGAGTTTTGTATAAACTTCCCTCAAAGAAAGGAACTGGTGACTTGCAGTGGAGAATTCTCCATGGAGCTGTGGCTGTTAACGCTTTCATATCTGTAATGAATCCCACTGTTTCAAATGAATGTCCTTTCTGTGGAAGGGTGGAAACTATTTTCCATTGTTTCTTAGAGTGTAGAAGGATTGAGGATTTATTTAGTACCTTAGAGACCTTGTTTTTGTTTTTCAAAGAGAAATGGTCTAAAGTTGTTTTTATATTTGGGGCTGGTTACAGGAGAACTAATGCTGCTAAGTGGCAATTGTTAAATTTTCTTTTGGGTGAAGCGAAGATGGCTTTATATCTTACAAGAAGAAACAAAATTAAAAAGGAAGTGTTTCAGGATTTGGTCAGTGTGTTTGTCTCTCTGGTCAGAGCGAGGGTTTGGATAGATTTCAGATTTCATAAAGAAATGAAAAGTTTGGATTCTTTTGTTCAGCAGTGGTGTTACAATGATGTCATCTGTTCAGTGGAGGAGGAGGAGTTAGTGTTTGGTGTCACTTTTAAGTGAAAGAGACTGGAGCAATTTCACTGTTTTGTTTGTGCTATAAGTTTGAATTTGTACTTTACAATTATAAATGTGTGTTTAATACAATGAGGTATTGATCATGAATTGTTTATTGTACGGTATGTGATGTATGTATGTGTGTATATATGTATATATATATGTATATGTATATATATATGTATATATGTATATATATGTTAGAGATGCACCGATCGATCGGCCGGTGACCGGAATCGGCCGGTTTTCAGCTGATCGGCCATGACCGGTGACCGGCCGATCAGTCTCATATATCCGATTCTGTGCCGGTCAAATTCAAGACAACGGTAAAAACTCAGCTGTAATTAAGCAATATTACACGAGAGGGTGTGCGTTACCGTGATGCTTACGGACCTCGGCGCAGGCGTCTCGGTCCTGACCGCATCACTGTCGTGCCAATAATGACGGTAACGCACACCCTAGAGTGTAATATTGCGATTATACAACAGTTACCAACAAAATAAAAGATACAAACAAAATGTATTCATATTGTGGGGCAATTCGCTCTCAAAATAAAAAAAGGTTTGCTAGTGTTATCTCCGTTTCCCTGGAAATACATGGGGTCTGACTAATAACTGGAAAACAGTCAGTCAGGTCAGTAGACTCCTATGTAATGGAACCTAGTTTACTGCTCCAGCAAGTAGGCGGAGCCTCAGTACCGACCTGCAACAGACGAGTTCTAGTCCCTGTTGAGTCAGCAGCCAACTGGAGCTAATGCTTTCTAGAGCTCGCGGGATTTCCCAAACTGAATAAATACCACACATATAAACACAAAACCGCCTTGCTAGCTCGATCTTGTTGTAACTAAGATATCTGCTGAAAAAAATATTTTTTCGATGGACAGATTTAGCTAATATGTCCGCGAACTTCACATGTATTTTTAAGCTAGTAGCGCCGTGTCACCGACTCACCGGCACAGCTGATGGAGGATGCAGAGCGTCTGGTAACATCAAGGCTGAACAGAGTTAGCGTAGCGTTATATTTAAATATACTGTATGATAATAAGGTGGAGTAATATTTAGTGAT
>NW_027283201.1:0-42730 GCF_046629955.1 Centroberyx affinis | reverse complement strand
TACAGGGCCAGCATAATCTCCAACAGTTGAACCCATAATGTGATTAAAGCACAGTACCTCACACTGCAGTGGGAGCTTCCATTGGCTGAAGCTTGTGTGTAATGAAACTTGCTGTGTACCACCTGGGTAGTCTAATATGTACATCAACTCAGCAGACAAACTGAGTCAAAACTATTTAATTCAAGGGATTTGAGGGAAATTTAAGGACATTTTTTTAACTTGTGCGCACAAGTTAATTATCTTGTGGGAACAAGTTAATTATCTTGTGGGAACAAGTTAATTATCTTGTTCCCACAAGATAAAAAAAATATCACTTTTTGGGGACTTTAGGGGCTCTGTACATTTTAAATCTGTTTAAAACATGAATAATTTTTTTTAATGTATCGATACGAGGGGCTGGAAAATCAATACAGTATCATGGAAAAAAATATTGCAATACTCAGCTGTATCGATTTTTTTGCACAGCCCTAATGTTTATGTGGGACTCTTTGCGGCTCTGTTATCTAAGCATGTCGACACACTCGGGTCGTCAGTCCAAGGTATTAAATATGAAAACGATCAGGTAAATCCGTACTAATAGAAACAACGCTCATGTCTCCGCCCCCCCAGGTGTTGTCCAATGGGAGGCCCTGCATCCTGTTCCGGGTCAGGAAGCTGTGGATCCGCTACCTGAGCCAGAAGCAGCTGGACCTGAGCCGGGCCGTCTCCAATCCACCAGACACCACAGGCTCTGTCTGCAGCAAGGACCGGGCCACGTAAGACCTGTCTGTCTGACTGTCTGTCTGTCTGTCTGTCTGTCTGTCTGTCTGTCTGTCTGTCTGACTGTCTGTCTGACTGTCTGTCTGTCTGTCTGACTGACTGACTGTCTGACTGACTGTCTGACTGTCTGACTGTCTGTCTGTCTGTCTGTCTGCCCGTCTGACTGTCTGTCTGTCTGTCTGTCTGCCTGTCTGACTGTCTGACTGTCTGTCTGTCTGTCTGTCTGTCTGTCTGTCTGTCTGACTGTCTGTCTGCCTGTCTCTCTGTCTGTGGTTAATTCATGTGTATGCAGCTGTGTTCAGTCTCCGGTGATGTAGCTAGCTAGTAAGCTAACTTGTTTTTAACAAATCGTACTCACGCACTTCCAGGCCGCTCCCGCCTCATGGTGGTGTGATAAAATTTGCTCTTCAACTTGTATATTTCCTCAAATTCATAGACTGCTAAAATAATCTTGTCCATGCCACATTTCATTAACTGACAGTTTGTGTAAACTGGAAGTGAAATGATTTACGACCCGCCTCTTCTTTTATCTGATTGGCTAAGCGACCAACGGTGCCGCTGTTTTACATATTATATTTTTACCTTTTTCTCTCAGTGCGACATGCCTAAAAACTCAGATTCAGTATGATCAGGCCCTGAACCAAGCATCAGGCTGGCTGACTGTGAGATGTCATGTTTTATCATTCTGTCTCACTCTCTATCTGTCTGTCTCTCTCTCTGTCTGTCTGACTGTCTGTCTGTCTGTCTGTCTGTCTCTCTGTCTGTCTGTCTGTCTGTCTGTCTGTCTCTCTCTCTGTCTGTCTGACTGTCTGTCTGTCTGTCTCTCTGTCTGTCTGACTGTCTGTCTGACTGTCTGTCTGTCTGACTGTCTGTCTGTCTGTCTGTCTGTCTGTCTGTCTGTCTCTCTCTCTGTCTGTCTGACTGTCTGTCTGTCTCTCTCTCTGTCTGTCTGACTGTCTGTCTGTCTGTCTGTCTGTCTGTCTTCTCCAGGCTGGTCATGAGGTTTGGAGACGTGGAGGATTTGAGGAGCCTGTCCATAAGGTTCGACATGTCGTCTGTCTGTCTACTTTTTAATGATAATATAATTAGTATAATGCAGTGATGTGTAACATAGAGACAGTGAATTAGATGCCATCTACCTTTCTGTCTTTCTCTGTGTATTTCTGTCTGCGTACAGCTTCTATTTACATTATTCTATTTAAAACATTTCCTCCAAAATAAATCTTTCAACCAATAGCTATCTCTGTGGTTCCGTTAGGCCCCGCCTCCTGTCAATCACAGCCCAGTCGAGTCTCTTCTTTACTGGGGGGACTCCAGTAATATTCAGACGGAGTTTGTTTCAGAATATTTACTTTGAAAAACAGCTGAGACGAAGGAAAAATATCAAATATCTGCTGATGTGACAAAAAAGCTGGAGAACCATCTGCAGAGATGGAGAACAGGAAGAGAACGCCGTTACCTTTAATGAAAAGCGTCGCTGGCAGTCGGGAAACAAACGCAGCCTCATACGTCTTTTGTTGATTCACCAACGCTGTCAAATAAATAGACCAACTTCTATTAGCTAACATGTTAGCTAGCTTAAAGGGGAGTCATTCCTATGTTCCCAGGGTCCTATATTCCTCAGTTGTAGGGTTAGGGTTAGAGACCTTCAAAATCAAATAAAATGATAACCATTGGTTTTGTTGTGTTTATATAGCTGTTTTGAAGCCTTGTTCCAATAAAAAAAAAACTGGATAATATTTATGAAATATTTTAACTTGAAACGGGTCAAATTTGACCCAAACACAATAAGAGAGTTAATGTGTGTTAACAGAATATTGAACTGGGGAACATAGGACCCTGGGAACATAGGACCTTAGGAACATAGGACCCTGGGAACATAGGACCATGGGAACATAGGACCTTAGGAACATAGCACCCTGGGAACTTAGGACCATGGGAACTTAGGACCCTGGGAACATAGGACCTTGGGAACATAGGACCCTGGGAACATAGGGCCTTGGGAAATTAGGACCCTGGGAGCATAGGACCCTGGGAACATAGGACCTTAGGAACATAGGACCCTGGGAACATAGGGCATTGGGAACATAGGACCTTAGGAACATAGGACCCTGGGAACATAGGACCTTAGGAACATAGGACCCTGGGAACATAGGACCTTAGGAACATAGGACCCTGGGACCATAGGACCTTAGGAACTTAGGACCCTGGGAAATTAGGACCATGGGAACTTAGGACCCCGGGAACATAGGGCCTTGGGAAATTAGGACCCTGGGAACATAGGACCCTGGGAACATAGGGCCTTGGGAAATTAGGACCCTGGGAACATAGGACCTTAGGAACTTAGGACCCTGGGAACATAGGGCCTTGGGAAATTAGGACCCTGGGAACACAGGACCTTAGGAACATAGGACCCTGGGAACATAGGACCCTGGGAACATAGGACCTTAGGAACTTAGGACCCTGGGAACATAGATACGCTCCTGCATAAACCCTATTAGCTTTCTGTCCGACTCTTCTTCTTCTTTGGTAAGACACGATCTTGCATATTGCATCGTGGTATACAGGAGAAATTGTAGGGTACATTGTCTGTTCACTACAGTTTGCAGTGCATTGTGGGCATTTTATAGTGAACTGTATAGTGAATCAAATTAACCGTTTAGAATTCGGACACAATACAAAATGGCGGACACACAATATAGTGCACTGTCTCTGAAACGCTTTGGAACAGCTTTTGTCTCCTCTGCTGTCCAGACTGCAGCTGTCCAGTAGTTTCTACGAGTCTTCGGGTCAGAGCTGGTTCTCGGTGGACGGCGTCTCTCTGCTCTACAACGTTTCTGAAGAAGCTGCGTTCAACGCCAGCGAGCTGTTCGCTCCCTCCTCCTCCTCCTACCGCTGCCTGCAGGTCAGCAGCCTGCAGCTCAGCGGCCTGCTGCAGCCCAGCAGTGAGCGAGCCCACCACTGGACCATCAGCTTCACCGACTTCCAGGTACCTGTCTGTCTGCCTGTCTGTCTGACTGTCTGTCTGTCTGTCTGTCTGCCTGCCTGTCTGTCTGTCTGACTGTCTGTCTGACTGTCTTTCTGTCTGTCTGCCTGTCTCTCTGTCTGTCTGTCTGTCTCCCTGTGTGACTGACTGTCTGTCTGTCTGTCTGTCTGCCTGTGTGACTGACTGTCTGTCTGTCTGTCTGTCTGCCTGTGTGACTGACTGTCTGTCTGTCTGTCTGCCTGTCTCTCTGTCTGTCTGTCTGTCTGCCTGTCTCTCTGTCTGTCTGCCTGTCTGTCTGTCTGTCTGTCTGCCTGTCTCTCTGTCTGTGTGACTGACTGTCTGTCTGTCTGTCTGTCTGTCTGCCTGTCTCTCTGTCTGTCTCTCTGTCTGCCTGTGTGACTGACTATCTGTCTGTCTGTCTGCCTGCCTGTCTGTCTGTCTGTCTGCCTGTCTCTCTGTCTGTCTGTCTGTCTGTCTGCCTGTGTGACTGACTGTCTGTCTGTCTGTCTGCCTGTCTCTCTGTCTGTCTGTCTGTCTGTCTGCCTGTATGACTGACTATCTGTCTGTCTGTCTGTCTGCCTGTGTGACTGACTGTCTGTCTGTCTGTCTGTCTGTCTGTCTGCCTGTCTGCCTGCCTGTCTGTCTGCCTGCCTGTCTGTCTGACTGGTTCTCTACCTGTCCCATGACGGTCTAAAGGCACAAACATACTTACTGTTCGCAAAGCGGTTGCATTGCGAACAGAATTGTTCACGTACTCGTCGGTGTACTTTTTGTCCGACTGAATGTTATATCCACCAGATATCCACTAGGGGGCAGGAGAGGGTCGGAATAGTTGACAGCTACAACAACAACAAACATGGTGACAGTGGAGGAGATGTTTGTACACGGTACATTAGGGAGTCATTCCTATGTTCCCAGGGTCCTATGTTCCTCAGTTCTAGGGTTTAGGGTTAGAGACCTTCAAAATCAAATAAAATGATAACCATTGGTTTTGTTGTGTTTATATAGCTGTTTTGAAGCCTTGTTCCAATAAAAAAAAACTGGATAATATTTGTGAAATATTTTAACTTGAAACGGGTCAAATTTGACCCGAACACAATGGGGGAACATAGGACCTTGGGAACATAGGACCCTGGGAACATAGGACCTTGGGAACATAGGACCTTAGGAACATAGGACCCTGGGAACATAGGACCTTGGGAACATAGGACCTTGGGAACATAGGACCCTGTGAACATAGGACCCTGGGAACAGATGACCCTGGGAACATAGGACCTTGGGAACATAGGACCCTGGGAACATAGGACCCTGGGAACATAGGACCCTGGGAACAGATGACCCTGGGAACATAGGACCTTGGGAACATAGGACCCTGGGAACATAGGACCTTGGGAACATAGGACCCTGGGAACCTCGGTATTGGTATCGGCTTCAAAAATACTAATTGGTTGAACTCTTGCAAAGTATTGATTCTTGCTGCACACCGAGTCTCTAGAAAAAGTTCCTTTATTTTACATGAGATAAAAAGTTCAGAAGCTCCTAAAACTTTTTTTATCTCATGTAAAATAAAGGAACTTTTTCCTTTGTGCGGCAAGAATCGAAACTTGCCAGCAGCCTAAAAAAACTTTGTTCAGTAGTGCGCGGGGATTTATCGGTTTTCACTGTCTCGGTCGATCTCTTGTTTGGATTTGGCCGGTGTTACATTCTCTCCTCTCAATTCTTTCCGAAACGTCTCTGTTCCTCCCTCAGATCCAGGCGTTCGACGTTGCCTCCGGTAAGTTTTCGGCGGCCAGCGACTGCGCCGCCTTCCTGACGCCGGCCGTCCTGATGGGCCTCGTCACCTTACTCATCCTCCTGCTGGTGCTGGCCTACGCCCTGCACATGGTCATCCATCTGAAACGCATCGAGCGCTACGACGAACGCAAGGCCGCCGCCTACTTCCCCCCGGAGCCCGGAGCCGCGATCGAGTAGAGACGTTTACAGAATGAAAACAGGAGTAGACGGCGCTGGCGTTTGGTGATCTTGTGGAAGTTCGGCAGCTGGCGGTGAACTTCTGGCGCGGCGATACTTTCAGCACGGGATTGAACGACGTGCGGGAAGCTAGCAGCTTCCTGAGGTGCTGGAATGATGTCGGCACACTGAAAAAACTGAAACTGTCTGAAGAAAACTGACCCGCTGATGCCCTGTCAGTCTTACTCATGACTAACCTGACTTGCCAGATGGTTTGTTACACAGAACCATCTGGGAAGTCGTCATTGGAAACTGTTTGGAAAAGGGCAGGCACTTTCAAAAAATACTTGGCAGGTGATTGGATGAACCATCTGTCTGTCACCGTCTATCACGGGCTAACTTCAACCGATCAGATCGACGAACACTATAAACAAACTCTTGCCGAAGCCGGTCGGGAGAAGAGCGAAAACATCTTTTCCATCCAGAAAAGCCTTCAGTGCCGTTCTTCGCTCTTCTTTCAATGAAGAAATCCTCTCGCTAGCCTACGCTACGCTAGCCTCTTTAGGAGCCGCCATTGTTGTGAACGAACAGTCGCTTCTCGCTGTCGCCACACCTAAGCCCCGCCCCCCAGCTGCCCTCACAGACGCTGATTGGTCCGCACCGCTGCGGTTCGGCCACAAACAGATAACTTGAAGCCTGGCAAGATGGATTCTCGCGTGATCGTGATCTCGCGAATCCAGCGGTCTCGCAAGGTTTACTTATCACCACGGTAACCAGCAGAAGCAGTCAGCACAGGTCAGTTCAGTTCATTTTGCACAACCAGAGAATTGCTGGCTCAGCACGGGGATTACAGGAATTTCATTTTGCGGTTGGGATTGAACGACGGCGTCCCGCAGCGCTCCCGGTCCCTGTCAGACCGCTAAGCTGTTACTTCACACTACAGACTGAACTCTCCTCCCCGGGACCAGTGTGCTGGTCTGACCGCCGTCCTCCTGCCGCTCGTCCCGGTCTACATCAAGGAAACTGTGAGCGAGGAAGAGTCATGTTGGTCAGCGTTCACTGGAGACAAACCATAAAACCTGCAGCAGTTTGTATCGCAGCAGACGGAAACACACTTTAGGTTTTGATGCCTGAGTTTCAAATATGTTCGACTTTGGCAGTGACACCAACGATAATTTCTTATTTGGTTTACTAGCTGATGTTTTTTGTTTTCAGAGTACATTTTGATCGGTAAATTTGTCCGTTTTTACTTTAATGTTAACCTCACTGGAGCTCATTCTGTCACATTACATTAAATGAATTAAAGAAAGAAAAATTGTAACGTTTATTTGGCCAGCTTGGTTTTCACGTAGTTAGTCTACTGTTTGCTAAGTAGCACTAATGCTCTGAAATGGCTCCAACAATGTCTTTTAGCAGCTAGCGGTAGTTGACAACATGAAGATGAGTTGACATGCTGAGTTTTATTTAAAGGGACAGCCAACTAAAATATGCAATTTCTTATTAAATTTTTTTTCAGTTATTGTTGGTGTAAAAACCAACAGGAAACTGAGAATCTGAAGTTGTTTCTCTGCTGAGCAAAGCCGATCAGCTGTTTTCTGTTTTCACTGTGGATTAAAAACGACTTTTATACATCAGAGCGGGAGATCCAATCAGAAGTCGACCTCAACACGCCGCTCTCTCTCCAGTCTGCAGTGAAGCTCGCTCCACCAGAGGGAACGCCCAGCAGCTCTCTTGAACTGTATCGGTCTAGAAAATACAACAGCCAAAAGCTCCATTTTATTACAGTTACCTTGGTGGGTGATGAGCATAGAAGAGGGAGACTGAAGAAGAAATGCAAACATTTTTAACTGGGTTGACCGTCTCTTTAACTTTAGCCCTTTAACAGAAAAAGCTCTAACGAAGTTAACGACAGCAGTGGCTGAAGACCGGTCACATCCCAAAAATAAGTTTAAGATTTGACACATTTACCAATCAAAAGTATGAAAACACCCAAATCATCAGCTAGTAAAACCAAAAATCAAATTACCATCGGTGTCGTTGCCACGGCAGAACGCGTCTTAAACTCACGCTTGAAAAACTAAAGTACAGATTTCCCGTCCGCTACAAACTGCTGCAGGTTTAGGGGTAACGCTCTCTCCATGTAACGCTCTCTCCATGTAACGCTCTCTCCATGTAACGCTCTCTCCGGGTAACGCTCTCTCCATGTAACGCTCTCTCCGGGTAACGCTCTCTCCATGTAACGCTCTCTCCGGGTAACGCTCTCTCCATGTAACGCTCTCTCCGGGTAACGCTCTCTCCATGTAACGCTCTCTCCGGGTAACGCTCTCTTCATGTAACGCTCTCTCCGGGTAACGCTCTCTCCGGGTAACGCTCTCTCCGGTTAACGCTCTCTCCGGGTAACGCTCTCTCCATGTAACGCTCTCTCCGGGTAACGCTCTCTCCGGGTAACGCTCTCTCCATGTAACGCTCTCTCCGGGTAGCGCTCTCTCCGGGTAACGCTCTCTCCGGGTAACGCTCTCTCCGGTTAACGCTCTCTCCGGGTAACGCTCTCTCCATGTAACGCTCTCTCCGGGTAACGCTCTCTCCGGGTAACGCTCTCTCCATGTAACGCTCTCTCCGGGTAGCGCTCTCTCCGGGTAACGCTCTCTCCGGGTAACGCTCTCTCCGGTTAACGCTCTCTCCGGGTAACGCTCTCTCCGGGTAACGCTCTCTCCATGTAACGCTCTCTCCATGTAACGCTCTCTCCGGGTAACGCTCTCTCCGGGTAACGCTCTCTCCATGTAACGCTCTCTCCATGTAACGCTCTCTCCGGGTAACGCTCTCTCCGGGTAACGCTCTCTCCATGTAACGCTCTCTCCATGTAACGCTCTCTCCGGGTAACGCTCTCTCCATGTAACGCTCTCTCCATGTAACGCTCTCTCCATGTAACGCTCTCTCCGGGTAGCGCTCTCTCCGGGTAACGCTCTCTCCGGGTAACGCTCTCTCCATGTAACGCTCTCTCCGGGTAACGCTCTCTCCGGGTAACGCTCTCTCCATGTAACGCTCTCTCCATGTAACGCTCTCTCCGGGTAGCGCTCTCTCCGGGTAACGCTCTCTCCGGGTAACGCTCTCTCCATGTAACGCTCTCTCCGGGTAACGCTCTCTCCATGTAACGCTCTCTCCATGTAACGCTCTCTCCGGGTAGCGCTCTCTCCGGGTAACGCTCTCTCCGGGTAACGCTCTCTCCATGTAACGCTCTCTCCATGTAACGCTCTCTCCGGGTAACGCTCTCTCCGGGTAACGTTCACGGCTCTGACCTACTAGGACTCACAGATTGTCACAGATTTTCCTCTTGACAAACACTAAAACATTACTTAAAATTAACAGCAAAATGCACTATGAAGTGTAGTGGGTGTTACGTATTGATGGTGTCTGATATCAAACAATTTAGAATTAGTTCAATAGAATTTAAAGAATGGGGCACCAGATAACAGACAAATCAATTAGTCTCATTTGAAGGAATGAATTCCGAGCTTGCTTGAATTTAAACCCAGACAATAAACACAAGAGAGAACTTTATGTGAAAGAATATGTTTATTTCTACTAAAGCACACTCAATAATCAGTGAAATCAATAAAGGCATATGAGGTAGATACAAGTGAAATGTGGTGAATGAGTAACATGAATAAATGCGTTTATAATAGTAATGAGGTAATCAACACACAATGGTATAAATTGAACGCTGGAGGATATGACCCAGCTAAGAAGTGGGACCAAAGGCAATAATACCTGAACACTGAACAAGCTGAATAATCAATAACGGAGGTATATCTGATTATGCACAGACTTGCAGAGCGCTGAGTTACGAATCATAGGGAGACACTAAGTGGATGAAGTGGAGTGTCATGTAATGGAATAACTATGTGTAGTGTATGCGTGATGCCCAGCGGACAATGATCATACATACGCCACAACCGGGGACTGGAGGAGGAGGAGGCACGCAGAGTCTGGGAGGCTGTGAAGAATCTCAGCTCAACGGGCCTGGTAGGTGATGAAGATCCAACGATGATTCTGAGTTGAACTCGGCAGGGTCACAGCGGGGCGGAGCGGGCTGCACACTCGGCGAGTTGGTGGTGTGTGGGTCTCTCAAGGCTGACCCACTCGAAGTTCTGGACGAATGACGTGCTGGTCTCTCAAGGCTCTCGCCGACCAGCGGATCCGATGATTGTCAGATTTGCGTTTTAGCTGAATAGCGATGTCTTAGCAGACGCGGGACACACACGCTGAATAGGCGTTTGTGTGTGTGTTTGTCAGGCAGATGCGGCAGACTCACTTCACCAGTTGGAGGGTGAAGTAGGTTCTTCTTCTTGGCTCGTGGAGCTGATGTTGAGTCGAATCTCGGAGACAAAGTCTCAGAGATAAAGTTTAAGGCAAAGTTGTGTAGATTCACTGTAACGTGTTCATGACCACGTAGGCGTGAAATCCGCGTTGGGCTTGTGTGCATGTGGTTTTGTTGTGATGTGTGAGGGGGCGTGTGTGTGGGTTAGTGTGTGTAGTGTTACAGCGGGAAAAATCTCATTTCATATGCATAAAACTTAGGTTTTGTCTCCCAATTCTATGCAATATACTTTACCGTCATAACATTAACCTGATTGCATTCAGCACACATTACTGAGTATTTCAATATCAAACATGGCCATCTAAGTCCCATGTAAAGATGCACAACACGAATACCATGAATAACTATCCTATAAAACATCACAGTTACACACAAAATTACAGACATACATTAAAGTCCATCACAATGTGATATCCAAATTTTCATTAGTCTGTATCACAGATTTCTTCTTATTTTGGCAACATTCCAATGGGTGTCATTTCAGACTCTCTGGAGCCTAGGGGCTTATCAGAGACAGGCTGTGTGTTGGTGTTTTATGGTTGTTTACTGAGTCTGTTTCTTGGTATCATCCATGAAGAGTGAGAATGGAGTGATTTACCAAGAGGTCAGTGACCTCCTTTACGATCCAACCACATTCCTGATCTGTTATCAGGGAAGAGATTCACACAGGATGCGAGGCCCTTCCAGATGTGTGATGATGATGATGATGATGAAGGTGCATCCACTACATATCCCCCACTTGTCCGGCAATGATGTATCACTGGAAGAAACTGGAACAGCATTGCAGGGCACAGACAAGCAGCATTGACATACAGCATGATCATCATCAGGCATGGGCAGTGAGGTGTGTCCATGTTCACAGTGTACTTGACACAAATGGGTGTCGTGTGGTGGAGTGATGTGATGGACACATATACTAAATCTTACCACTATATTGTCTACTCGGCATGCACTAAGTGTATGCATGTACTAATAACTATATTCAATGTCCTACCGCTACTGGCGATGTCTAACTGAACCTATACCATGGCTAAAAGGGAAGCATCAATGAGGGCATGCTACCTGACTCATCAATGAGCAGCTGAGGGGCAGCGCCAGAGTGGGCGGCACGCAGGCTCGGGAGTTCTACAGGGTCAGTGTCTCGGCTATCAGAATTGTCAGTCTTGGGAACCTGTGTTGACTCTCTAAGGCTCATGGTGAGACCCTGCTTCTTACAGCAATTCATGCAGCTCTGCAAGTGTGGCTTGCCACGGTACGCGATCATACCAATTAGAACATAGCCAAGAACTACTAATGCACACAGAAGGCTGTCTGCAGTCGACCAGGCATGGAGAAAGGACACATTGTTTGTTTGCACTGGGGTAACATGCAGAACAGAGTTCAGGACACTCAAATCAATAGCCTTGGTCCCTTTATAATCAATTTGGTCCTGCAGAATGGGGTCGATCTCGAGAGGGTGTTCGCCAAAGGCATCAGGAATTTCAATTTCGCTCTCATAGCTTTCCTTGGGCAGCGGATAGAGGGCTAGGTCCGAAATATGGAGGATTGCCTCCGGTGGGACCTCAATCCACATAGTGTGGTTAAGCAGAGTGATCTTGTTAGCAGTGTCATATCTTCCATACGTGAGGGTGGCAGAGGACGCAGGTGAATTCACTAGCCACCGTTTTCCAACTAGTTCTACCTGCGTGTCGGTGACATCAGAGCGGGGAGTAACCTGGGCTCTGCAACGTGAGGTGTCACTCAACGGTCGAATTCCACACAATCTGTCAGTGTCGTCCCTGACAAAAGGTTTGCTGGGACACAAATAATGGATGTCTTTAGTCAATGTGCACATCATGAGGTTAGGCACTAAATGCAAGTTTGGGTTGCTATCATGGTAAGCTACAACTGGAGGGGTGTTGATTTTTACATGAGTGTCACCCCGCCACATGCCAACATTCACCACATCTTTCAACCTGTAGATGTTCCTCTTGTCAATTATTGGGAGGCTAAGCAGAAAGGCCAGTTCTCGAGCCTCTGGATTCACATACAAGGGAAGAGCACTACCTAGGCTGTAGGCTAAGTGTACCTGCAAGGAATTAGCTTCATTAGCGGTAGCTCGTGTGAGGATGTCCTGCACCAAGCTAAGGGGTACTAGATAAGAAGGTATGCGGCTCATGGCTAGATTGTCAATGGAGGAACTGATTTCTCTGAGCATGTCCATCATTAACATACTAACAGTTTGCATGTGGGCAACGTCATAGTGCACTACCTCTAGTAAATGACTTACAGAGTGAAGGGTCTTATTGATAATAGTGCTGTGGGTGTTAAGGACAACTATGGTGTCTTGGAGGGTTCTACCAATCGTCTGGAGCTTTGAAGTCTGCTCAGTTATCTGTTGGCGAATCTCAGGCAGTTCTGCATGCAAATCGGTGATCTGTTGTTTAACAGTGGAAAGACGGACTGCATTCACTGTGGATGTCCCGATGGAAAACAGGGAGCCAATGGCAGAGGCAGCTGTCAACAGTCCACCCAGAAAACGTTTAGATCGCGGCGAGCCATGCAATTCCGCTTGCGTAACCGTGAACTTCTCGAGCTGGTGCAACATGTGTGTGGTGTCAACTTCAGCATGGCTGAGTTGATCTCTGGCCCAATTCTGACTAGCCCAACTTGTGTCACGGCCAATGTTAATGTGTTTCTTGTACACTTCCTTTGGGTTTAATCGGACATAAACTCGCTGTATGTGTGTCTTGCATTCGGTGATCAAAAGCCCCTGTTGCTCACGCAGGACAATGCCTGAGGTGGGTCCCGGGGACACGACACCAGACTGCGGGGTCACCGACGCACAGCATAGGATCAGCATCAACCAGAAAATCTCCATCCTGAGGACAACAGAGAGGGGCATGCAAGCAGATGAAGCGCGGTGGTTAGACAGCACACCACACATGACTCTGGCTAGTGAGACTTGGTTAAGCCGATCAGCTGACGGCAGAGGTTAGTTAGTCACAGCACGGGTTATTTCACAGGTGCGAAGCTAGCCAAGCTGGAGGCTTCTCACACGTATCAGGACAGGTGTGCTCTAGCGCACCCTGAATTGACCCAATGGTCAGTTATGGTTGTTGGGAGTGTTCCTTACTCTCACTAAATTAATTGCGGGCACCCTGGACAGTTACCAGGTGACTCAGCCACTAACGGTCACACTACTAATCACACAACGGCAGGGGTTGTTGAGGGGAGTGCACACGGCGGTGCAGTGAAAGGAATTCTATGGGTTGTTCTAATCTACAGCAGGCAATGCCCCTACGCGTCCCATGGGGTTTTTGTGCAGCTTGATTTGGTTCCTGTGAACCCATTTAAAGGTGGGGTCCTGTTGTCCCCTGCTGACCTTGATTCGGTAGGCCACTGGGGAGAGTTTCTCAGTGATCTCATAGGGGCCTGCCCAATGGGGCAGAAATTTCTTGGAGACCCCCACTGGGTGGCTGAAAATGTAATACCAGACCTTGTCCCCCACTTGGAGTTCATCGTGGGAAGCTTTGTGGTCATAGTAAGCCTTCCTGCCTTCGACGCTTTGTTGTAAGTTCTTTTGTGCAAAGGCAAAGGTGGATTTCAGGTGCGCTTTCAAGTCTGAGACATATTGGTGGGTGGTGTATGCAGTAGTGACATTGGTGTCTCCTGGCTGATACAGCAGATGCAACGGGAGTGTCATCCGTCTTCCCGTCATCATTTCAAAGGGGGAGACCCCCGTCGCTGCATGGGGTGTGGCCCTGATGGCCATCAACACCAAAGGCAGCTTGACATCCCAGTCACGTTGGTTTGCCGACACATATTTCTTCAACATGCTGACAACTGTTCGATTGGCACGCTCCACCTGGCCTGAGGCTCGTGGGTGGTAAGCAATGTGAACCTGGGATTTTACACCCAGGATTTGCCAAAGTTCACTCATGACTGCTGCGGTAAAGTGGCTTCCTCTGTCTGAGTCCACGCGAGTGGGCAACCCATACCTGGAGAACACATGGTTCATCAGCAGTTGGGCAGTGGTGTGTGCCGTGTCGTTAGGGGCAGGAAGACATTCTACCCATTTGGTGAAGGCACACGTCACAGTGAGAAAGTACTTATTTTGTCTTGTCGAAGTGGGGACAGGGCCGACCCAGTCGATTTGCAGGTCAGACCAAGGAAAAGCGACACCTCTACGTTGTAAAGGGGCTCTGTGATTGGCGTTGGCAGGTTGGAACTGGCAACAAACCAGGCAGCCTTTGACGTAGTCAGCCACATCTTGCTGCATGTGTGGCCAGTAGGCTACTTGGCGCAATGAGTCGCAAGTTGCTTTGACGCCTCTGTGGCCGCCACAGGGCGTGTCATGCGCATGGACGAGCATCACCCCCCGATGGCTCTGAGGAACAACGAGCTGAGGCGAAGTTAGTTGCTCGGAGACATGTACGAGAAGACCTTTCTCAAGCCTCAAGTTGCGTTTTGCAGTATACAGGTGCTTGAGGTCAAGAACATCGCGCTTGTCTTCATCAGAGATGGGGTGGTCATCAGGGTAGGTCAGGTGTCGGATCATAGCATGGATGGCTGGGTCTCGAGCTTGCATGGAGACAAGATCCGAGTCAGTGAATGGTGGCGCGAGTGAAACTGCCACAAAGTCATTTTTGTAGGCGGTTGGATCGGTGTGGGCCTGGGCAGCGGTCTTGGCTGCCTGGCCACGAGTCACCGCAAGGATTATGGGAGGAGGCTCATTAGGAAGCCATTCCTCAGAGAATGTCCAGGAGGTGCCGGCGACGGCTCCCTCCTTGGCAAGGATGTCGGTGCGGTCGTTGAGCTCCTTGTCAAGACCGGGCAGACGTGAATGGCCTTTGACCTTCTTCCAGTAAACTTGCATGTCATGCATGTTCACGAGATGGTCGCATACCATTATGAGTTCCTTGTGTTTGACGGGCTTCTTGGCTGAGGTGACGAAGCCATTTCGCTTCCAGGTTGGCAGGTGGCACATGAAGCTCAGCCTAGCGTAGTTGGAGTCAGTACAAATGACCAACTGCTTGAGGCCGTGTTTCACAGCGGTTTGCAGAACAATGAGAATACCAGCAATTTCGGCATACTGTGAGGATCTTGGCCCAAGTTGAAAACACTGGGGTGTGCAGGGCTGATCCTCAATCCATACCACACCCACACCGGCCTGGAGTTCATGTTTGTGGTGGAAAGAACAGCCATCAACATAGGCTGTGATCATGTTTTGGCAGGCATTGTCGTCGTGGTAGTGGTGCCGAGAGGGTTCAAGTGGAGGGTTGAGCTGCGGAGGTGCTGGAGCAGCGTCCCCCCGAATGCACTCGGTGCAGGCAGCCAGGCCTTGACCCAAGGCGGCTTTGTTGTTTTGAGCATACTTGACATGCACGTCATGACTTTGCAAAGCCAACAACCAATTTGCAATGCGGTAGCTTGTTACATTGCTATGCTTAATTCTTTGGCTGTTGAGGAAAGTGATGGGTTGGTGGCTCCATGACGACCTTTTGACCTCCGATGACACACGTGAAGTGTTTAACTGCCCAGACGGTCGCAAGGAGGGCTTTTTCACAGTCAGAATACTTACACTCGTTCAAGAGGAGCATTTTGCTAGCGTAGCCAATTACCCTTTTGTCGTCGTCATACTTTTGATAGAGACCAGCACTGAGGCAGTGCTCAGAGAATCCAACTTCGAGGTGGAACTCTTTATCCGCGTTCGGATAGACCAGACAAGGTGCAGAACAGAGTTTGTCTTTCAAGGTCTGGAAGGCATGGTCTTGTGCTTTGCCCCAGACAAAAGATGTGTCCTTGTGCAGGAGCAAGGTCAGTGGTCTGGCGATGTCGGCATAGTTCTCAATGAACTGCCTTGAATAGTTGACAATGCCAAGGAAGCTCCGAAGCTCAGTCAGCTTGGAGGGTGTCTTGAGATCGCGGACGCCTTGTATGCGACTGGCCTGTGGCTCAATGCCACCTGGACCGACAAGGACGCCCACATAGTCAACTTTCCGGCGGCACCATTGGCCCTTTTCCATGCTGACCTTAGCGCCGGCTGTGGTCAATTGGCCTAAGACGTGATCCAACTCAGCCATGTGATCAAGAAAGGTGTGACTCCTCATCAAGATGTCATCGACGTAGATAATCGTGCCGCGGGCGGCAGCATCTGGACAAGCCTTATGCAAGAAGATGTTGAACTCAGCAGGTGCATTATTGTACCCAAAGGGACACCGAGTGAAGGTGTATTGTTTGTTTGCAAAAGTGAATGCCAGCTTGTGCTGGTCTTCCTCTTCAACGTGCAGGTTCCAGTAGCCGGACGTCAAGTCCAGCGTACTGTGAAATTGTGCATCCCGGACTTTCGGGAGTTCTTGACCCAGTTGGGTCATGGGCCACCTGGACAAAGGAACCTGTTTGTTTAGTTCGCGATAGTCAATGGTAGGTCTCCACTTGCCGTTAGGTTTCAGCACCGGCCACAGGCATGCACTGTATGTGCTGTTGCATGGCCTGATGATACCTCGTTCCAGTAAGGTGTCGAGAATTTCCTGCACTGGCTTATAGGCGGCAAGCGGGATCTTATATTGCCGCACAAAGGCTGGACGGGAGCCTGGGCGTGTGGGAATTTTCACCGTGTGGACAGTGGCGAGGCCACAGTCAAAGGAGTCTTTGGCGAAAGAGTTCCCATATTTGTAGAAGAGTCTGCGTAGCTGTTCACGCTGTTCATCGGTTTCGAGAGCATCGGCTTCAGCTAGCTTTTGCTGTACCTGTGCCTCAAAACCTGGGAAAGGTTCCACCATGCCATCCGGTGGCTTGGTGGAGATCAAGTGGACATTCTCGGTGTCCAAGGACTGGATTGTGGGACCGGAAGGTCCCTGGTCATCATCTGAGGGAGAACCTTCGGTCATGGTGTGAACAATCATATGTTGGGTGTCAGTTAAGTCGACCCTACACACCAGGTCTTGACTGACTGGAAGTTGAGTGACAAGAGCGATGGCTTTTGCTGGGCTTGTGAACACAACATTGCCATGTCGATGGTCAGGTTGCAGTTCGGCGGGGATGTCCCCAATCACAGGAACAGTTAACTCGAAGTCATAGAAGTCTGCACTTATGAAGTGGCCTAGAACTTCATTCCTGGGGATCACGACAGCCGTTGTGGTGAGGTTCTGCACCAACAGGTAGGTGGAGCGGGATTGGAGTTCAAGAAGTGGTGTACCTTCAAGAGACAGGCCCAAATCAAAGAATGTGGGTGAAGGTTGGAAGTATGCCAACGTGCCATTAAGTTTTTGGTCTTTCTGCATGTTTAGACGAATTGCGACTTCCGCGGTACGCGCTGGCACGGTGAAGGCGTGCTCGGCGATGGCTTGACAAGCGTCAGGTATTGTCTGTCCTGAGCGCATGTGCTTTGGGTCAAAGGTGCAGGCATCTGGAGCCACACTGGCCAAGGACCATAGTGCGTTGTTGATGGTGTCGAGCTGAACGCCCAAACGGACCAACATGTCACAGCCGATGCACACAGAGGATGGCAGATCAGGCACTACCAGCACGTAGTGAACAAAGTGCTTCTTTCCCCAACGCACAGGAATGGCGGCAATGCCCTTGGCAGTAGCCGTTGTTTGGGGAACTGTACCCAAAGGAAATCTGACAGCTTTCTCCACTAATGGGAAGCAGGAGTGATCCTTTTCAAGTTGGGAGAAGAGTTCAAGGCTGATGGCAGATTTTTCTGCCCAGAGGGCCAATGTGACATCCTCAACATGAACACCTTGCACTTCAATGCCGTTTACCACAAGGGGGCGGTATCCTTCAGACTGTGACGGATCCAAAGAGCACAGAAATGTGTCTCGGTTGTGGATGAGCTCAGCAGGTGGCCATGGCTCTGGAGCCTGACTGGTTCCGCCTGATGCTGATTCAAGAGAGGCGTTTTCAAGGGCGGCAGTCTGAATTGGAAGGCTCATGCACAGAGAATTGCATTGGACTTCCCGTATCCGTTTATCGGAAATGGGCAATGGCTCTCTGACCTGAGCGTAGATTTTAAGGTTCTTGATGTCAATCAAGGCTTCGAACCGTTCTAAGAGGTCCAACCCCAGAAGCACTGGAAATGCGTCTATTCTTGACACATAGCCTGGGTGGACAAGATGCAGTGGTCCGATTTTGAATTCAGCAAGTATCACCCGGTCAAGGGGAGTCTTGTTTTGGGTGAAGCCGCTCACGCTAACTTCACACTGGTTCAGTCTGAGATATCTGTTATTCAAGCGACAGGATTTCTGCAGTTGTTCGTACAAGGCACTAGACATGACTGTCAAGTCAGCTGCTGTGTCCACAAGAGCCTCACAGACTAAAGAGTTTTCAAGCATGGTTGTGAGGTACAACTTTCGTCCTGTCCCTTTCCTGGTGAGGTCACATAAGAACTGACGGAAGGGAGGGCTTCCATTCACCGTTAGGATCTCTGCATTGACAGGCGCCATGTCTGACTCTAGTTGAACTGTAAGAACTGTAGCGTCGGCTTCTGATTCGGCAGGCATGACCAGATCCCTGGTTACCATCTCAGCATGTGAATTGGGATCTGTGGATGGAGGTGTCAGAGATGTGACTCGTTCATCATCTATTCCCAAGTACAACTCATTGTCTGAATCTCCAGGATCTGGGCTGTCATTGTTGCCAATGCCAGGGGCCATTGTCTGAGTCACCAAAATGCTCTGGTTAGTTTCAATTGTGATGGGCAAGCGGGTCTGGGATTGCTTGCGTGCACCCCTTGGTGGATCAGGCGCCTTTCTCTGCCCACAGCTGTCATTGATGTGGGGAGATGCGACATCCTGATCCGCCGCCAGTCATGCTTGCTCGTTATCCTTTTCCTTGCGCTTTCGGAGCATTTCCTTCACTGTTTCACTCATGAACTCTTTACACAGGGTCTTCATGTCTTGAGATAACACGTTGGATGTCTTACCATGCTCCTGGTTTTCCTTATGTGGCTCACCGACCTCTGGTGATCTATCACGGCGGTAACGGTATGACCGTTGGCGGCGCCTGTCGTCGTGAGACCCATCGCGACGATGATAATCGCTGGACCTCTGATGAGTCCTATCGTTGCCAAAGTTTCGTGACCGCGGGCGGTCACGTGCAGGTTGGCGTTCATTTTGGCTAGCGGGGCGGTTTCCGACTCTATACTTACCAGACTGAGAGTCTTTCGGAGAATCAGTGTGCCTGGAGTGAAACCTAGAGTTCTTACCGTGTGTTGGCCGCGATGCTTCCACGGTGGTGAGTGGCATGTGGGAGCTTGGGACGCCTTCAAGTTGTAGTTCCCTCATACGTGACTCATCATCCATGCTCACAATCTGGGGTTCAGCAGATTTACTCTGTGAAGATTTCAGTTTGTTGAAGGCCCTTGTAGCAAGTTCACGCAATTGGAGGCTGTTCAATGTGCGTTCATCTGCAGCAACACCCAGATGAAGGCTTGTGGCTGGGTGTAAATTGCGGACAAAGAGCTGTTTGAATGACTTATCTTCCTCCATTCCTGGCTCATTCTTATTGCCGAAATATGTCTTGCGTAAGCGGTGGTAGTAGCTATGGGGCGTCTCATATTTGGACTGTTTGATAGCCATGGCGGCTGCTAAATCAGGTTCGTTGTCGCTGATATTGGAAAATTCTCGCATCAGGGCTTGAGTCAATGCGTTGTAGTCAGCTTGGACTATGGGAGCTTGTCGTTCGATGAAGCTGTTCACCTCTCGACTGGAGGTGGCTTTCAAGAGGTACACCTTGTCATCCACTCGTGCTTCTGGATGTCTATGAAGGTGGTATTCCAACTGTCTAAGGTACATAGCAGTATCATTTGAGCCACCCAGGACCGGGTCGAACCTTGAGATGTTCCTAGCAATTTTGTCTAGGTCTCTGGTGTACATACCCTTTGGGACTGGAGGCTGATAAAGTCGATACGCCTCCTGAGGATCTGCTCGGGGAATTTGAGGAGGCGAAGAGGCTCCTCCCACAGCTGGGGTAGATGTGATTTCATCCACTGTGGTATAGAATGTGTTTGAGCCATAAGGAGGTGTTCTGTCCTCCTGGCCTGTGTTGGCCGACGTCGCAGCAGGGAGAACATGCTTCAAGATTTCCTGCTGTCTTCTTCTCTCGGCCCTGGTGTACTCATACTCTCTTTTGGTGGTGTCAAGCTCCGACTGTGTTGCCTCATGTTTCCTTAGGAGGTCTTCATACTTACATTTAGTTTCTCGAATGGCATCCTTCTGTTGCTGGAGTGCATCGATGTAACCATCGCATGATTCCTTCTCAACATCGTATTTGAATTTCACATCTCTGAGTTCCCTGTCGGTCTCCTGAGCTAGCAGTTGAGACTGATCAAGCTGTTGGGTGAGTTGCGTGACATGGCCTCTGAGCTTCACCATTTCAAGAGCATGGTGGGTGTCTGCCTCTGTTAGCAGAACATGTTCCCTATCCATACGCCTGCTTAGCTCTTCAATCTGCCTCTCCTTTTCTGCGATCTGGGCTTGGAGATCAATCACCACCATGGTGGCTCCAGAGAGGGTTTCACCACCCTTCTCTGATTGTTCCGCCTCGAGGTCTTCTTGCAGCAACTCCTTTTCCTTGGTGAGTTGATCGACCTGGGCTTGCAACTCGTCATTTTCATTGATGAGCTGTCCGACTTGGGTTTGCATCTCCTGTGTTTCTTTAGTGAGCTGTTCAACCTTACCTGTACTCACTTTTACTTGGTCTCGCACCTCGTTTAGTCTACCTTCTGTTGCAAGCTTGTCACTTTGAAGCTTCGTGATGACATCTTGTTGTCTCACGGTCATGTTCTGTGATGCACCAAGCTCGGCTCGAAGGGTCTTGGTCAGTGCAAGCGCAGCGAGTGAGAGACTCGCAAGGAATTTTATCGTCGCTGTTTTATCCCTTGCTTTGCTCAAGTCAACCGACTCGCGGAGATCTTCGATTGTATCGAGCAATTGATCTGTCGTGTGATCTTTAATCTTCTCGACATAATTTGGATTGATTGTGTCAGTTAAATCAATCACGAGCTGCTCTATAGTGGTAAGGCCCTGAGCCATTTTGATCTATGGATGGATAGGCACTTTAAGGCTAGGCTTCCTTTCACTATTGCTACGTGTGTGCTCTGGCTGTATACACTGGTTGATGAGGAGGTGTACACATGCAACACGTGTGAGCTACAATACTTTCAGAATGGTTATTGAACCCTAGTTAAGAAATAACTGTGAAAGTACAGTTCAGAAGGCATGCAACATGCACGCATTCAACAGGTGGTTAATGCAGACAGCTAATTACTGAAGTAGTATTCTGCAGGGTTAATCCAATGCATCAATTTAGTCAAAGTAATTAGTGACAGGGGACATGCATTCAATTTATCACTATCTGGGCTAATGGCTAATCAGGGTGTTAGCAAGCCTCTTCTCTCAAGCAACAATAGCTCCTGTAATGCTACTGCTAAAGTTAGCAGGCCTTGAGCAATGCTAATGAGTTGACAGTAAGCCAATTGATTCAAACATTCACACACACAGCTAGTGTTAGGCTAAGGCAGTCGGCACAGCTATGCAAAGGGCTGTTAGCGACACTAGTTCTGTGAATACTGCTAGTGGTAAGAGCTAGTAGCTTAGCTGAGGTAAGCATGCATCAGGCGACAAAGGTGCTAGAAATCCCTATTTGTTAGGTGAGCACGGCCTGTGTTACGCTAAAGGCTATGAGCTTAGCTAAGGTAAGCAAAAGCTAGGCTATTTGAGCTAGGCTAGGAGGCTAGGCTAGGCTAGGCTAGGCTAGGTCAAGCTAGGTCAGGCTAGGTTAGGCTAGGCTAGGCTAGGAGAGCATTAGCACACCTTGCTTATTGTGGGGAGGCTACAGTAGTTAGCTTAGTAAGCTGGAGCAATGCTTGGGCGTTGCTGGTGAGCCACTCCAACCAAACCACCACACAATAAATTGTCTGCCTAATTGTCTGATTAATTTATTCGGGTGAATGTACACTGCATTCACAATCTTGTGTCAAGCGTACAAGCAAGAAACACACAATTTCGCCACTCAGGTGGGCTTATAAGATACACACCAACAGTTACACGTTCCTCCGCGGCTGGAGGTTGGCGCTGTAACGTGAGTGGTCTACTGCAACGTCACCACGGTGACCTGGATACACCGGAAGTGGAATACTCGCAGCTGTGGCTCGGCGGCCAGCAAGAGAAAAGCTACACACAATAAATTGACCTTATGGCACTATGGTTCACCATGGTGATTGTGCGGCACAATCGACCCGACGTTAGCTTCGTCTATTCAAGCGTTAATCAAGAGGGTCTTTAACAGCTTACAGCACAGCTTGAGAAGTTAGTTCGGCTACGAGCGCGACTAAAGGTTAGCTGGCAAGCTAAGGGTAAACAGTAGTTCTCCAGCTGAGTCTGCATGCAACAAGTTAACAAACTCGCTCAATTGCTCACTAAGAGCGGAGATTTACCCACACGTTCCGATCTGCGGCCCAGCAGAGACGATAAAAGGGGGCTAAGCTTTTACCACCACGGAACTTTACACAATGCGATCGCTTGGCTAAATCTACAGGCACGTCCGTATAGATCAGCACTTCAAAACAACAGTCTAGACACAATGAGCCTGTAGTAACTTTCTGAGTACTACTCAAAAGCACTATTATCGGCTAAGGTGCGATACACGCACAATCAGGCGTAAATGCCTCAATCTACAGTACAAAGGCGGATGCCGCACAATACTGCAACATTAATATTAATGCACACAATTAAGCCGCTATTTAACTAGGCAATAGCCACAGTTTCAAGCACGACTAAGCGTCTTCTGACGGCACAAGTATCAACAATCAGTACTTCCAGTTCACAAGCACATGAGCCACATATACAGTAGGCCCTATATCTCCTGCTATTGCATATGAACACTGAATATTGAGTTGATTGTATGGGCAATTCAAGCAAGTCCGCCTCACACGGGGCACCAAGATGTAGTGGGTGTTACGTATTGATGGTGTCTGATATCAAACAATTTAGAATTAGTTCAATAGAATTTAAAGAATGGGGCACCAGATAACAGACAAATCAATTAGTCTCATTTGAAGGAATGAATTCCGAGCTTGCTTGAATTTAAACCCAGACAATAAACACAAGAGAGAACTTTATGTGAAAGAATATGTTTATTTCTACTAAAGCACACTCAATAATCAGAACTTTATGCACAGACTTGCAGAGCGCTGAGTTACGAATCATAGGGAGACACTAAGTGGATGAAGTGGAGTGTCATGTAATGGAATAACTATGTGTAGTGTATGCGTGATGCCCAGCGGACAATGATCATACATACGCCACAACCGGGGACTGGAGGAGGAGGAGGCACGCAGAGTCTGGGAGGCTGTGAAGAATCTCAGCTCAACGGGCCTGGTAGGTGATGAAGATCCAACGATGATTCTGAGTTGAACTCGGCAGGGTCACAGCGGGGCGGAGCGGGCTGCACACTCGGCGAGTTGGTGGTGTGTGGGTCTCTCAAGGCTGACCCACTCGAAGTTCTGGACGAATGACGTGCTGGTCTCTCAAGGCTCTCGCCGACCAGCGGATCCGATGATTGTCAGATTTGCGTTTTAGCTGAATAGCGATGTCTTAGCAGACGCGGGACACACACGCTGAATAGGCGTTTGTGTGTGTGTTTGTCAGGCAGATGCGGCAGACTCACTTCACCAGTTGGAGGGTGAAGTAGGTTCTTCTTCTTGGCTCGTGGAGCTGATGTTGAGTCGAATCTCGGAGACAAAGTCTCAGAGATAAAGTTTAAGGCAAAGTTGTGTAGATTCACTGTAACGTGTTCATGACCACGTAGGCGTGAAATCCGCGTTGGGCTTGTGTGCATGTGGTTTTGTTGTGATGTGTGAGGGGGCGTGTGTGTGGGTTAGTGTGTGTAGTGTTACAGCGGGAAAAATCTCATTTCATATGCATAAAACTTAGGTTTTGTCTCCCAATTCTATGCAATATACTTTACCGTCATAACATTAACCTGATTGCATTCAGCACACATTACTGAGTATTTCAATATCAAACATGGCCATCTAAGTCCCATGTAAAGATGCACAACACGAATACCATGAATAACTATCCTATAAAACATCACAGTTACACACAAAATTACAGACATACATTAAAGTCCATCACAATGTGATATCCAAATTTTCATTAGTCTGTATCACAGATTTCTTCTTATTTTGGCAACATTCCAATGGGTGTCATTTCAGACTCTCTGGAGCCTAGGGGCTTATCAGAGACAGGCTGTGTGTTGGTGTTTTATGGTTGTTTACTGAGTCTGTTTCTTGGTATCATCCATGAAGAGTGAGAATGGAGTGATTTACCAAGAGGTCAGTGACCTCCTTTACGATCCAACCACATTCCTGATCTGTTATCAGGGAAGAGATTCACACAGGATGCGAGGCCCTTCCAGATGTGTGATGATGATGATGATGATGAAGGTGCATCCACTACAGAAGGTCTTTGCAATAAAACTTTGTAATAATAAAAACATGTTTTTTATATGGAAATGGAATCACTGTGTCCTGTAGTAGATTTGATATTAAATTCCCTATGGAGAAGTCGATTAATCTAACGATTATTTTTTCAGTTAATTGATTCATCATTTTGTCTATAAAATGTCTAAAATAAAGACAAATGTCCATCTCAGTTCAGAGTCCAAAGTGATTCTTCAGGTTTCTTTCTCAGTCTGACCAGCAGCCAAAAACACAAAGGATTCATTTAATAAAGAGATGAACAGAAATCTGAGAAGCTGGAACCAGAAATTGTTTGGTATATTTACTTAAAATGACTGAAATCGACTAATTTTCTGTCGATCAACAAATCAATTAATCGACTAATTGTTTCAGCACTAACTGCTTTAGGGAATTACTGTTATGTACTTTATATTTATCCAGAAGAAAATGTTTTTAAAAAGATATTAAATAAACGATGGCTCTGCAAAACCTTTGTGTGTCTGTTTCTGTATTCAAATTTGAAAATAATAATTGGTAGAAGGTTGGCACAGAGTTTCAGTCAGTCTGCTATCAGGACATTTTGTGAAATAAACAGAATGTCTTAAAATGGGGCAGTGGTGGCCTAAAGGTTAGAGAAGCGAGCTTGTGACCGGAAGGTTGTCGGTTCAATCCCCCGGACCGGCAAGATAAATCTGGGTGGGGAAAGTGAAAAGCAGCTTGCCCCTCCCTCATTACCACCACTGAGGTGCCCTTGAGCAAGGCCCTTAACCCCACCCGCTCCAGTGGAGCTGCTCAGTGGCAGCAGATCAGACTGTGGTTGTACTGGTCAGCTTCCAGGTGTGAATGTGATCAGGGCGTTCCTGAAAAAGAGAGCATTGCTCTCAGTGAAACTCCCCCTGAATAAATGAAGGTAAAAAAAAAAAAAAAAAAAGTGAATAACTTGCTCGGAGTATTCAGTCAGTTTTCATTTACTGAAGCTAACTGTTTCAGCTGCTGAACTGAAGCGTTAGCTAACCTTTTCATGTGACCAACAGACCAGAATCCTTTACTGGAGGAGGAACCTGATCTGAACTGGATTCCTTTTTTATGAGACTATAAAGCCAGAAGGTTGCGGGTTTGATTCCCAGTCCATTCTGTGAGCAATACACTTGTTAATAAATACAGTATATACTGTATATATAAATAATATATTAATATAAAGTGTTACTGTATGTTTTTCTAATCGTGAAGAAGTAGCCTAGATGAAGAAGTAGATGTTTGATCTTGTAGAGTCACATATCATTGCTTCTCTGTTTACATCGTAACATCTGCTTCTATATTTTATGTATGGTTTTTATGTGTCTTTAATATTAAATTGATTGATTTAGGTATTATTATTATTTTGATTCCTCCCAACCACGTGGAGGCGCTGGAGGCATTCAACAATTCAGAAGCAGCAGCTGGCCAAACACATGAAGATGAAATCCACATGGAGCAAAATTTTACAGATTCCTCCTGAAATATATTTTCAATTTAGTATAGTAGTATGTATTACTCAAAAAGACGTTGCGACATTAGTGTTCATCAGCACCAAGTTGCCAGAAAACTGCTGAGTTGCGTCAAGTTAGCCAGAATAAGACCGGAAGTGACGCGGTTTTACCTTCAAAGCAAAGATAGAAGAAGTACCGAGGTGCACACGAAAACAAAAATCGCATCCAAAATATTCAGCGGAAATCACAGTATTTATTATGACTTGAAACTGCAGATTTTCCACTTTGGTTTTTTCTGTGTAATTGAACAAACGATGCGAGACGTTTTATTTTCAGAAATCAGTACCGGAAGTAGTCGTATTGTTGTATTCTGGTAGCTTGACACTGGTACCAGAAGCTAGCTGCTCGTATCAGACTCAGAGGAGCGTTCACATGTAAGGTTCTCAAACAGTCGTTATTATTAATCAGTACACGCGTGTAAAAGCAGCGGTTTCCTCCCCGAAGCCCGTGTCTCGTGTAGACCCGGATTAGACCGCTAAAGGTCGAATTAAACACGGCGTCTTCCCGGTTTTCTCAGTGAAGTCCAGTTAGCATTGTGGCTAACGACAGCTTGACCAGTGGATTCCTCTGGAGTCCCATAAGCAACTGACAAAATACAGAGTCACAGGTGGAGTTTGTCCCTACCGTTGATTTTTAACGGTACATTTTACCGATTCGTCCGGTTGAGCCCCGCTGTCCATCTTCCTGCCCCGGGGACTTATGTTGAACTACCTGTCGGCTACCTGCAGACTGTTTCCCCGCTGCCTGCTCTCTGTCTCACCGAGGACCGTCCGCACACCCTGCCGCCTCCTCAGCGGGATGGAGCCGGCCGTGGTGAGGTGCCTCCCCGGGGAGCCCAAGCTCACCATCTCCTTCTGTCTGGACGGCAGCCAGAAGCACATGCTGCGGGACCAGGGCGAGGAGCTGGGCAAAGTCCTGGCCAGGATCTCCAACAGCGTCGCCAAGGGCCAAGGGAAGGCCAAGAAGTCCAAGAAGAACCGAGGGCAGCAGCCGTCCGAGGCGCCGGAGCCCGCCGTGGTGAAGCTGTTTTACGACGGGGCCGCGGTGCCGGAGGAGCGGCTGAACTCGGAGGCATGGCAGGACGGGGCTGTGCTGCATGTGGGAGATGTGAAATACTCCGTGCAGAGGAACGCACCGACTTTTACTACCGCTGAGCTGCCCGTCTCCCTGCTGGCCAGCTTCCCCGTCTGCCCCAAACTAGAGGTGGAGTTTGGGAGCCTCCAGGACTGTGAGTTCACCTGGTTCAAAGAAAATGCCCCAAACACAAGGTAACCGAACAGAAGAACCTGGTGTTGTTGACGGTTTGTGTGTGTGTATATCACAGCGGCTGGTGGGGTTGGACATTGCTGGGTGAGATGATGTGGGCAGGTGTAATAAAAGTGTAGTTCAGGTTAGGGCTGGGCGATATGGACCAAAAATCATATCTCGGTATTTTTAGGCTGAATGGCGATACACGATATATATCTCGGTATTTTCTACGAAGTGGGCTAAATGTTCAGTTGTAAGTAGGGCTGGGCGATATGGACAAAATCAAATATTACAATATTTTTGACCAAATACCTCGATATCGATATTGCGACAATATTGTAGGGATGACTATTGGTGCTTTCACAAAATATTTACACAATGAGATTTTTGATAAATAATCATCAGTAATGTGGATATAATGACTAAGTGGGTAAAGGCAAATAATAGAACAGCTAGAACAGTCTGGTAAGTTGATAAAATGACATCACTTTACTGTAATGCAGCCTTTAAAACCAGGAAAAGACACTTATGCCATATCACGATATTACGATATCCAAAATCTAAGACGATATCTAGTCTCATATCACGATATCGATATAATATCCATATATTGCCCAGCCCTAGTTCAGGTGTAGTAAAACTGTGGTGGAGGTGTAGTTCAGGTGTAGCGACGTGGTTTGGACCTGCCTGCAGTGGATGTGGGCGACTGAGTGTGACATCTGACATCAGAGTGTCAAATGTCACCGTTTGTGTTGAATATCAACAGGTGAATTCAATGACAATTAGTACAACTGTCTTCCTATTATTCATTATGATGCTGATAGACCCATCCTTGTTGTTCTGCTCCTATCGGTCTGTCTCCTCCTTGTTGTTCTGCTCCTATCGGTCTGTCTCCTCCTTGTTGTTCTGCTCCTATCGGTCTGTCTCCTCCTTGTTGCTCTGCTCCTATCGGTCTGTCTCCTCCTTGTTGCTCTGCTCCTATCGGTCTGTCTCCTCCTTGTTGCTCTGCTCCTATCGGTCTGTCTCCTCCTTGTTGTTCTGCTCCTATCTGTCTGTCTCCTCCTTGTTGTTCTGCTCCTATCGGTCTGTCTCCTCCTTGTTGTTCTGCTCCTATCAGTCTGACCCCTCCTTGTTGTTCTGCTCCTATCAGTCTGACCCCTCCTTGTTGTTCTGCTCCTAGCCCAGAAGCCGGCGGGAACGTCGCGGGTCAGGAAGGCGGCTGGATGGAGGCAGGAAGTGGGCGGGTCTACGTCCCGTCCAATCAGGAAATCGGCTCCAGGCTCAAACTCCGCTGCACGCCCAAAGATGGAAAACGGCGCGGGCCGCCCAAGGAGCTGGTCTCCGTGGGAACCGTGGAGGCCGGGCCGGGGGCGTGCACGTTCGACGACCGGCACGTGTACACTCTTAAAGGGCCGGAGGCGGCGGCGCTCAGGGTGGTGTCCTACAACATCCTGGCTGACGTCTACGCCCAGACGGAGCTGTCCAAGACGGTGCTGTACCCCTACTGCGCCCCCTACGCCCTGGAGCTGGACTACCGGCAGAACCTGATTAAGAAGGAGCTGGCGGGATACAACGCTGACATCATCTGTCTGCAGGAAGTGGACAAAGGTAGACTGGACGCCATTTTTTAGATCATTAAAGGAAAAATCCCCCCTCAGATCCTCTTCCCCTGTTAGACCTCATCAGTCTGATTATTTTCTCATGAAGTGTTGTAATTCACTTTTTTGGTGAACCCACCTTCCCTCAACCTGCCTCTTCTACTTCTAATGCAGTTAGTCATTTCCTGCGTTTCCCAGAATGCCTTTCAACAATGGGGAGAAGGGGTGGGAACTTTGATCCAAGGTGGGCATATGGGCTTAGAAATCGAATTGAAAGCGTGATCATTCAGCTGTGGGTTACAGGCTTCGATGTCAACGGCCAGCCTGTCTCTCTGCTGCAGTGCATTCTGGTCTCTCTCCTGCTCCTGTGGGTGGAGAAACTGGTCTCTCTCCTCTTCTCTGATGGATCTCTCCCTGTATGATTGTTGAACGTCTCTTGGTGCAAAATGGCGGCTCTAGAAAGAAGCCCTCGCTCTTTGATTCTGAGGGACTGACACCAAAACCTGACGTTTACCGCTGAGGTTTTACATCCTGAAACATTTTCTCATGTCAGACTCCTTCAGATTCTATCAGTGTTGTTTATGTTTGGTAGTGTTGTCACTGGGCGGTGTTACTGGTGGCATACGGTCCTGGAGTCCACACCGGTGTTATCAGCCCCACACCGGGAATACTGTTATTTTGTATTTTGTAAAATAAAAGCACATATTCAGAGCATCCATGTTCAAGTTAGGCTACTAAATGATAAATGGACATACTAAGAACTAGGGCTGGACGATAATTAAATATTATTGTTTATCGTCTTTCAGTGGGATTATATTGTGATGATATGGTGATTTTGGGATATCGAGACGCACAATTCTGCTGTCTGAACTGATGAGAACAAGCTAATTTTATTTAAAAACTCTGACAAAACGAGGTATGGTAGGAATATTATTTGAAACATTCATATGATTATTTAACGTGATTTTGTGTATGTGAGCCATATCGACATATATATCGATATTGAAAAAAATCCTTATGATTATCGTGATATTGATTTCAACCATATCACCCAGCCCTACTAACAACATACTGATCACTAATATCTGATCACTAATATGACGGATTCGGATGAATAGGATTAATTATTTGTCCTTACCTAGTGACAGTAATGTGTCCAGTACAATCCAATGGGAGCCTAAAGGGCTGAGTGTTGAGCAGTGTTAGAAATCTCTGATTAAAAACTGTTACTGTTTACAAATGCTGTTAATAGTTTGGAGAGGAATTTTAAGTTTCACTTTCATTGTAGTGGCTGAGTTTGACAGAGCGCAGACCCTCTAGTGGCGACAGGCGGTATAACCGGTGTGGCCGGTGCTGAGGAGGGAAACGACACCGGTGTAAACTGTGGGAATAAGAAAAATGCACCACAAAACAACAAAATGGGCAACATAATGTGTTGAAGTGTTTTTGGGTGGATTTCTCCTTTAATAGTTAAAATGACATTTTAGTTTATTTCCAAATTGCTATATATGTTATCGCTGTATACTAGGGCTGAACGATTTTGAAAAAATATCTAATTGCGATTATTTTCACTGATATTGCAATTGTGACATGATTTGCGATATCAGAGGGAATGATAATTTTTACATCATTATTATCATTTTCATTGAAAAACGTATTAAAATGATTATGGTGTGATTTTTGCGGGGATCTGTACCAAACAAAGATGTTTTCTTCATTCTGTAGAATATGATGTGTAGGCCAGGACATCTCTGCAGCACCACAATATTTACTTTAAAATGCTATTTTGACACATTTCACCTTTAGCAAATATTGCGCCTCCTGCGATTTGAAAATTGCAGTAGGCCATATTGCGATTTCCATAAAATTTTGATTCATTGTTCAGCCCTACTGTATACCAAGCCTGTAATTGCTATAAATCGCTTTTAGAACAAAAAATCTAGAAGATCCAAGCTGAAAAGTGATACAGTTTTGTCAAACACTGTGCTGGATGTTACTTTTTCAAATGGAGATGTGATTTATGTTTTCTCTAATGTTTTCCGACCTCTCTGGACCCTCTCTGGACCCTCTCTGGACCCTCTCTGGACCCTCTCTGGACCCTGCAGGAGTGTTCTCCGACAGCCTGGGGCCGGCGCTGGACGCCTACGGGCTGGACGGCGTTTTCCGGATCAAAGAGAAGCAGCATGAAGGACTGGCCACTTTCTACCGCAGGTCTGCAGGAGCCTGAGTCAGCACGCCTGAGGATGAAAAATTATTATTATTATTGATTAGTCCCACTCTCTGTGTATCTATATTCTGTTTTGTTCTTACATTACATTACATTTTTAGATCTAAATCAACCTGTAACTCATGAAATTTGGCCCATAACCCTGTAACCGTTCCTCTAACCCAGGTACCTCCATCCCATAATTCAGGTACTTTTAACTTGCTGTCATGTTTTGGTTTCAGGTCTAAGCTGAGGCTGTTGAGTCGTCATGACATCGTCCTGAGCGAGGCGCTGACCTCTGACCCCATCCATTCTGATCTGCTGGAGAGAGTTTCTGCTAATCCCGTCCTGAAGGACAAGATCCTGCAGAGATCCACCACTCTGCAGGTACACATGCATACAGTACAGCTGTGGATGTGTGTGTGTGTTAACCCTCAACCACTATCAGTGTATTCATATTACTAACCAATATTAGCTATTCAGATGTGTTATGTCAGCATGTGTTCCAACAATAAGATCAGCACAAAAAAATGAGTTTTGATTTTGATTTTGTGTTTGATTAGTGTTCTCCGGTACCTGGGCGGCTCTTGTGAATTTATATTGTGAAATATGAGATAATAATCCATGACTCTGATTTCTCTGTAGGTGAGTGTGTTTGAGGACCTGAATGAGCCACCTAGGAAGATCTGTGTGGCCAACACCCATCTCTACTGGCACCCTAAAGGTAGCACAGCACTCTGACAACAAACTCCACTGCTGTCACAGGTCTTCACACCTGTAACCAGATCAGTGATGTGAGCCGGCAGTTTGGTGTTTTCTGCCCTGAGTGTAAGAATAAAGTTCTGGAAACTGAGTTTGCTTTCTCTGTAGGGGGGAACGTTCGCTTGATCCAGATGGGCGTGGCTCTGCAACACCTGAGTCATGTGATCAGTGAGGTGGCACCTGGAGCTCCTCTGCTCTTCTGTGGTGACTTTAACTCCACCCCTAACTCAGGTAACCCCACCCCTAACTCAGGTAACCCCACCCCTAACTCGGGTAACCCCACCCCTAACTCGGGTAACCCCACCCCTAACTCAGGTAACCCCACCCCTAACTCGGGTAACCCCACCCCTAACTCGGGTAACCCCACCCGACTTACCATAACTGCATTTTGTCAACAGTAAGGCTGGGTATTAGCAAGTACTTCACGATACGATACGTATCACGATACATTGCGATACTCATAACACAATCATAATTTACTGAAAATTTAAAAATAGAGCTGAAAATACAACTTGCTGTGTTCCAGCTGGGTAGTCTAATATGTACTTCACATTATATTGATAACTCAGTGGAAAAATTGAGTCAAAACTATTTAATTCAAAGGGATTTGAGGGAAATTTAAGAACATTTTAAATCTGTTTAAAACATGAATAATTTTTTTTAATGTATCGATACGAGGGGCTGGAAAATCGATACAGTATCATGGAAAAAAATATTGCAATACTCAGATCAATACTATTGATTCTTTTGCACAGCCCTAGTCAACAGCAGTGAAACCAACTGTCCATCACAGTCTTCATCAGCTAAGCCTTTTAATAGGAATAAGTAGCATTATTTTTTTTTTAAGAAGGGTAAGAAGACAGGTTAGTTCAGGAGGGGTCCAGGTGTGATCTGAAGCGATGTGGCTTCAGCCTCCGCCGAAAGATGGGCAGTGATTGGGCCGTTCTGACAGAAGGGGGCGGAGCTCGTTCCACCATTGTGGCGCCAGGGAGGAGAAGAGTCACGACCGGGATGAGCGACTTCTGAGCCCGCGTAGCGATGGAGGGAGGGAGGCGGAGTCTGAACCGGACCAGAGACTGCAGATAGGGGGGGGGGGGGGGCAGTCTGGTGTTCTGCTCTGTAGGAGAGGACCAGGGTCTGGAATCTGATGCAGCAGAGATGGGAAGCCAGAGAAGCGACCGGAAGAGAGGAGTGACCTGCAGCGTTCTGATTGGCTGTAAAGATCTGATAGCAGAAAGAACGTTGCAGGAGTCCAGGAGGAAGTGGACCAGAGCCTGGACCAGAGCCTGGACCAGGAGCTGAGCCGCTTCCCTCGTAAGGAACGGGCGGATCTTGCGGATGTTGTAGAGGGAGAACCTGCAGGAGCGGGTCGTCGCTGCAGTGTAGGCGGAGCAGGACAGCTGCTGGTCCAGGATCAGCCCGAGGTCCTTGGCAGTCTGAGAGGGAAACACAGTGGTGTTGTCATGGTGATGGAGGTCTGTGAGAGAGCAGGCTTTCCTCTTTCCCTGGGAGAAAGAGTGGCTCCGTCTTGTCAGGATGGAGCTTGAGGTGGAGAACAGACACACTGCCAGGATTCAGTAATAATAATAATAATAATAATAATAATAATAATAACAATAATAAACTGTATTTGTATTGCACCTTTCATACAAGAAATGCAGCTCAAAGTGCTTTACAACAAATAAATTACATGCATGGAAATAGACATAGAATGAGCATAACATAAGATGGAAAATAAAACCCACTGAATAATAATAAATAAAAAATCACAACCGAATTGATGACTGAGAGTGAACTGGCTTCAGTCTGAGTGGAAGGACCAGACTGTCTGCAGGGTAACAGGAGTCACTCCACTCCTCCGATCTCGCCATGTTTGTAAAGAATGTCTGTAACCATAGTAACGTTTACTTCAGACCAATATGGCGGCTACCGTTGCCTGTGTTTTCAGTTTACTTCACACAGGGTTCCTACGCAGGTCTGGAAAGTCTGGAAAAGTATTAAAAATGAATTTGATCATTTCCAGGTCTTGAATAGTTTGGGAATTTGAAAAAATGTCTGGAAAAGTCTGGAAGATGTTGCGGTTCAGGTCCGATACACACATAATTCTAGCTTTTATGTTGTTGTAGACCCACTTTGAGTCCACAGTTTTTGTTGATGTGCAGAATAATGTTCAGATAGAGGGACGCTCTTATTACCCAGCCGCTGTCAGCATGCATTATATCAAATACCCACCAAAATCAAATCCGGTCAAGAACATAGGGTCTGGGAAAAATATGGAATTTTAAAATGGAAAGCGTGTAGGAACCCTGCCAATCATCTCACATATTCTGATATTTGTCTGTGAAGAACAATCTTCATCTATACAGTGATATGACCTAGTTAGCAGGGGCAAGATGTCTGTCTGCGTAAATCATATTGAACACCAGACAACATCTTCAAAACAAATCAAGGTCGGGAAAAAGTGAGGAATTTTTTAATTGAAAATGTGTAGGAACCCTGTTGACCAGTAACACCAGTAACCAGAGGGGTCAGTTTATCCATAACAACCTCCACTGACAGCGGCCTCATGTGGATCTTTTCCATCTCATGGACTTGATGCTTCTAACCGCAGCGTTTGGGCCGAGAGCTCAGAGCTGAAGGAACAACCTCAGTGTTCAGGAAACAGACTGGAGAGAAAACATGAGAACGTCTCACAACACTTAGCTCCGTCTGTTCAAAATGAGGATGATAAAGTTATGTAACGTAACGACCGGCTGTCCAGTCCGGTTCTGCTTCTGCTTCTGGTTCTGCTTCTGGTTCTGGTTCTGGTTCTGGTTCACACTGCTGGACTGACCGAATCCGCTCTCTGATTCAGTATCAATACCTGAATTTTCATGGAGTGACTTCAGTTCTCTCTGTCCTTAACAACAGAACTGTGTGAACTGAACTCACCTGAACTCACCTGGACTCACCTGGACTCACCTGGACTCACCTGAACTCACCTGAACTCACCTGAACTCACCTGAACTCACCTGAACTCACCTGAACTCACCTGGCTCCTCTTGCCTAAATTAACCTTGTCAAATATTTTTCATGTCTGTCTCTCCTCCCTCTTTGCCTGTCTGTCTCTCCTCCCTCTTTACCTGTCTGTCTCTCCTCCCCTGTCTCTCCTCCCTCTTTCCCTGTCTGTCTCTCCTCCCTCTTTACCCGTCTGTCTCTCCTTACCTGTCTGTCTCTCCTCCCTCTTTCCCTGTCTGTCTCTCCTCCCTCTTTACCCGTCTGTCTCTCCTTACCTGTCTGTCTCTCCTCCCTCTTTCCCTGTCTGTCTCTCCTCCCTCTTTACCTGTCTGTCTCTCCTCCCCTGTCTCTCCTCCCTCTTTACCCCGTCTGTCTCTCCTTACCTGTCTGTCTCTCCTCCCCTGTCTCTCCTCCCTCTTTACCTGTCTGTCTCTCCTCCCTCTTTACCCGTCTGTCTCTCCTTACCTGTCTGTCTCTCCTCCCCTGTCTCTCCTCTCTCTTTCCCTCCCCTGTCTCTCCTCTCTCTTTCCCTGTCTGTCTCTCCCCCCCCCCCCCTCAGGTCTGCTGCAGTTGGTCAGTCAGGCTGTGGTTCCAGACCTCCACCCGGACTGGAGCGGAGCCGGTCCAGAGGAGTCCTGCGGGCTGCAGCTGTCCTCCCCCCTCCCCCCCCTGCTGAGCGCCTGTGGCCAGCCGGCCTACACCAACTATGTGGGCGGCTTCCACGGCTGCCTGGACTACGTCTTCATACAGCCGGGCGAGATGGAGGTGATGATGATGATGATGATGATGATGATAATAATAATAATAGTAATAATAATAATACTAATAATCAGAATCAGCTTTATTGGCCAAGTATGTACACACACAAGGAATTTGACTCCGGAGAGACAGAGACAGAGGTAAACCTAAACATTTAACTACTGTGTACAAATATGCATATATACAAAAAAAATATCTCTATCTATCTATCTATCTATCAACCGACTATTGTCCTAGGGTTGTTTACATATATATATATATACGTATATATATATATATGGTGCAGAGTGCAAAGATGCTGGAATAAATATGAGTTGTTGGTGTAACAGGTCACATTATATACATGAGATATTACACATTACATACATTATACACACATATACACAATCAGATGATGATGATGATGATGGGGGAGGAAATCCCTGGTCTGGACCTTTCACTCCTGCTTTTGTTTTTGGGCGGGGGGGGGGGGGGGGGTGGGGGGGAATTATATACATGAGGTAGGTGTTACAGGTTTATTGCACAGGCATAGTTTCTGTCACTGTATGCTGATAAATATTGTTAATGTTGTTATAATAATAACAACAGACAGGTTACAGCTGTGTGTGTGTGTGTGTGTGTGTGTGTGTGGTGTGTGTGTGTGTGTGTGTGTGTGTGTGTGTGCATGTGGAGCAGGTGATTCCTCTGCCCAGCCACCAGGAGGTGACCACCCACCAGGCCAGGCTCTGCCCAGCGTGGCTCACCCCTCCGACCACATCGCCCTGGTGTGTGACCTGCGCTGGAAGCCCTGACCTCTGACCTCTGACCTCTGACCCCCCCCTCACCCCCCACCGACCACACAGCCTGGTCCGTTGCTGCGTTCGCGTGCCGCCGGGAAACTCCGGCGGCCGGACCTCGGAGGCGGCTGCGCGTTTTGTCCGAAAATCGAACCTGGAAGACAAACATGGCCGCCCCGCAGCTCAACAAGCTCATGTGACAAAACTTATTAAACAAATTAAGTTATGATGGTTAGTCTGCAAATTACAAACCTGTAATAAAGGGTCGTGTCATGTGACTGACACAAAACTTGATTTTCCTCCGTGCCGAGAAGGTCAAAGGTCGTCAGAACTCAGAAACTCAGGAAGCAAAATTTTCTGACTTCCGGACTTCATCGTCCGATTTTGATTGGCGTTCTTGTGAAATTTCCAAGCGGGAATTTTTTTTTCCAACGTATCCGCTGAACGCAGGGTGTGAGCTACGACGGAAACCTTGACCCCTGACCCCTGACCCCTGACCTCTCCGCGAAGCCCGAATTTGGCTCTATTGGACCAACGACGACTAACACAATTAGATTTGATTCCATTTTGCCTTCTGCCTCCAAACGTCTGAACATCACTGATTTTTTTTGCCAGCGGTGCTGATAAACTTAAAATACAGTTTTATCATACAGACATCTGGCCTCGATGTTATTAAAGAAGTGTTTTTATTTGTCATTCAGTCTTTTTTTTTTATATGTTTTATTGGTTTTAGTATTTTACACATAATACACATAATACATAATACACATAAAAACACAAAATTATCAAGTGTGATAAAATTCAACAACAAAAACAGAGAAAACAAACAAAAAATCTACAAAAACATCAAAATCAAGCAACACAGATCGCTTGTTTTAACGGCACATTCTCATTCTGAAGGAAATCTAGTCCTGGAGTCCAGATTTCTGCAAAATCGTTTGCTCTTCCCCTGGATATATGTGTCAGTTTCTCTAGAACAGTGGTTCTCAACGAGGGGTCCGGGGACCACCAGGGGGCCTTGAGGGGGTTCCAGGGGGTCCCCAGCAAACTGATGAATTGTTAAACTTCACCTTTATTTCACTTAAAAGAAGTGAACACAGTTAGAGAATGTAGAAGACTGATCATAGTTTCTCTGTTATCTCTCTACCTACAGTACAGATATTTATGGAATTCTGGACAAAATCATATCTAACAATAAAAATATTCTCAGATTTGGGTCCAAGACAAAATCAAATGGGGGTCCGTGGCCCTAATGTGGACTGAACTATTAGGGTCCTTGATATGAAAGAAGTTGAGAATCACTGATCTAGAACAAGACAAGATGCCGTCTGTTATCCCTGCATGTCTAGAAGGAACATCGACGTTTTTCCAAAAGAGGGCAATCATTCCTCTGGCCTGAAGAAGACTGAAGTCTATCAATAATGAATGTTTCAAATGAACTGTAAAATCCTCTGGATAATAAACCCAGAACACCAAGTTTTGCTCAGGGGAAATGTCCTGAACCTTTTTCCAAAACATTGTAACTTTGGGCGCTGCCAAACACCATGGAGCAGAGTGAACCCCTCTCCTCTAGACGTTTGTCATTCAGTCTTTTGAATGGAACTTTATTGATCTTTGTTAAGAGGACAGGATGTAGACAGGAACATGAATATTTTAACACAAACACGAATAGTTTGACAACAAATACTGTTTCACGTGTTTTTAAAAATACTGCCGATGGGGTGAGAACATTTCAGTCACATTATCTTCTATTAAGGCATTTCACTCCACAAGATGATGTCACTTTTTAGTTAGTTTTATTTATTTATTTTTTGTTAGTTAGTTTTATTTTTTGCACAATTTAAAAAATACACAAATGACAAAGATAACAAATAATATACAGTGCAGGGAGAGGCAGAATGGGCTTATTTGAAGCCTCCACCTAAAAAATTTCAAAAATAACATACAGAAAATAATATGATTATTTTTGTGTTCTCTGTAACATGATCACTTGTTTCCTTACAATGTCTGAAACAAATTGAACAAGTGGAATCGTCTCCACTGACGGATTCAGAAACAAGCTGCAGGACAGAAAACAATCACTTGGTTTTCTTTCACAGCTTTTACAGTGAAAAGGAGAAAAAAAATGATTTAAAGTCTGTCAGTCTCAAGTTCAATCTATTTAAAATCAGTTTCAAATCTTTTTTTTTTTATTGTCAGCTAAAAGCTGAGGTGAGCGGTATGTTGTTTTTTTTTATAGTAGGAAGCTCGTTTCTACCATCTTTCCCGTGGTACACAAACGCAGCACAACAGCGGCTCTGCTGCCCTCCCTCATCGCCACGTTGTTTTTCTCTGATTGGTCAGAAGTGGGGGAGGGGCGGGGCCGGAGGAGCGTTTGAGATGTGCCACTGTGTCATGTTGTAGGGGTGGAGAGAAAAGTTCAGAGACAAGTCACTGAACTGACGCGACGGCAGCGGACAGCGGTGACGTGTCAAACTATTTTACATCTTTAAAAAAAAACATAAAACGGGTCTTATATTAATTTGACGCAAACATGGCAGATAATCATGTTGCCAGTTTGGCTCAGGAGGGTTTTATCCCCCTCTTTAGTCACAGCGGCTGACAGCTGCTGAACGGCATTCTGGGCCGGACCCGCCCACTGAGCGGCGGCGCGTCAAGCTAGCGGCACTTAGCAGGGGACACCGGAACTCAAGTTGTTCTGTCTGTAATAAAAGCATAAAATGTGTCACTGATCATGATAATAATAATAATAATGACAACACTGATAATAAAGCAAATTTTCTTATGGAACACATGAACTTGACACCCGAATTTTCCCTTGGGGATCAATAAAGTGCATCTTATTGTAAAGTTGCATCTTCTTTTATCAAGTCATTGTTACAAAGTGCTTCATGAAATAAATAAAAATGTAAGAAATGAGTGAAAAAAAATCATGAACAAATAATAAATAATTAAAAAAAAAAAGAATAGTCTTTGGTGACCTCAGGCAGGATACAGACCCTGTAAAAACACTGAAAACACATTCTGCTGAATTTGGTACAAAACACAAAAATATTCAGTGGAATCGTTGCATTAAATATGGAGTTAGACTTTTTAAAAGATTATGTTGTGTTGCAGAGCTTGGCATTTCCTGATGCAAGTATTTTATAGATGGCCAAATTTTAGGCTTCACTTTAACTTGATTTTTCAGTAACTTTCATAACCAGAAACCGAAGTGAAGGACGTCTCCCAGCTGAAATAAATATCTGTTTCATCCCACAGAACAGCCCATCAGATTAGACTCATGTATGGGTTTTTATATGAAAATCAGATCTGCCGCGGTCTGACATGATGCAGTCTGATCAATGGCATATTGATTGTAGGACTGATCAATACACTGGCTGTCTATTGGGAAGACCTGAACCGATTCTAATGAGACATTTTGATCTGATTTGATCTGAGTTTTAGTGTCCCATGGTGCAGCCTAAATGCTGCTCCAGATGCTTTTCCAGCCTGACGAGAATAAAATACTGGGGGGAAATACTTCCATATTTTTTCTTTGAGCATGAAAGTGGTCAAATTTAAAGCTACTGAATATCGGCGTGAAATATCAGCTGTCCAAAAATCAGCATCGACTCAAACGTGTCGGTATCAGGCTTCAAAGCCACACTGAACAGAATCCAATGTCTTCCATCTGTTAAAAGTCGCTGTAGCGGGTTTTATTCTGACAATCTTGACCGGAAGTCATACATGTCACGGTGGCTAGCTTGACGCTGAGCTGCGGGACAGATTCCCGTGCCAGGAAGCGAAACACGGAATCTGGGTTATCAAGTGTCAAGCGACAGAAGCGACGTGTCATTCGCTGCTCCAGAGTTTGGGGAATCTGTCGGAGGCTTTTTGACGAACGAATCGGTAAATCTTCCGCTGTGAGTTTCCTCTTCTTCGTGCTTTCAGTCAGACCGGAGCCGGGAACAGTGAGCCGGCGGCTGGGAACTTTGCTGCAAGTCAGCGTTAGCTTAGCTTAGCTAGCTAGCTACAATCACTGTAAGTTTATTTGTGTCGGAGCTCAAAACATGAAGTTACTCTGCATTACTCTCTAGACTCGTACAGCATGTGTGTATAAGGAGAGATATTCAGACTAAAGTAACCACTGGTTAACCGTTAGCCGGCGCCGGGCTGCCGTGCTGCCTGCCGGCTAGCTGCAGGCTAACACCGGCTCCCATTCATCGATCATCCGGTCAGACAGGACAGCTGTCCCGGCTCACATCCTCTCTGCTCCTGGACCAGTTCTGCTTCAGTCCGGACTAGCTAGCTTCCTCTGTTCAGTCTGTCTGCTAGTGCAGCCGCTGCTCCGCTGTCTCCGAGCCGGTAGGTAAGCCTGCTAAACCCGGCTAAGGGTCTCATCCATCCCCGCTAATCCTCGGTGCTGCAGGCTGGCAGCGGAGCACCGGACAGTGACAACTGCACTACGGAAGCCCATTGAGGACATGCATTCGTTTTCCCGTGATAACGAGTTAATATTTTGAGTTTAATCGAGATACAGACTTATTTATGTCGTTATTTCGAGGTAACGCAGTTGTTTTATCGAGATAATGAGGAGATGAACTTGTTATCTTGGGATGACAAAGATTGTCTCCTCGAGGTAAAGAGTTACATTCTGTTTGTAACTAACATCCCAGAGGAAAGCATCAAAGCCAAATGTTGCGGGCGGACCTGTCAGTGTTCAGGATCTTCAGGCAGTCAGCAGCTCAGGCAGTGGTGGAAAAACTACTCAGATCCTTTACTTAAGGAAATGTAGCACTACCAAGTAAACGTCCTGGTTACTTCAGTAAAAGTCTGGAAGTATCAGCAGTAAAATGAACTGAAGTATCAAAGTAAAAGTCTTCATTCTGTCAGAGAGTTAAATTATTGAAGCATGAACCTGTCAGAAGTATTTTAATGTTCTCGTCTAACTGCTCCATAAACTGTTTAAACTCTAACAATGCAACATATTTTATGAGCTTATCGTATGTTTTGATGTAAAACCTTATTCTGCAAAGTAACTAGTGACTCCAGTCGGCAGATAAGTGTAGAAGAGGAAAAGTAGAAAGTCTCACAGAATGGCCAGAGCCTCCAAACTGGACTGAAGTACAGAACCTGACAGGACTGACAGGACATGTGAGTGGGATCCAGGCTGGTTCACACAGCAGAAACCCTCCAGAAACAGACCTGGGATCTGTACCCATCTGGGAAAGTGTTTGTTAAGATGATTTAGTGTTTTAAATGTATTTCACATGGAGAGACGATAGTGCTGAGAGTGAAACCTCAGATTCCTACTTTCCCTAATCTGGATGTTTGTTCCTGAACAGAGTCTGGGTCAGAAAGAGGGCCAATTAATCGCTGAGTCATCGGTACTGATCAATAACCCTGTCAAGTTGATGAAGCATAAAAACACTCATTATTACCCCCTTAAAATAGAAATACCCAAACATGACATACTGACATACTGTGAGTACTGGGCTAATCCCTTAAGTGTTGAGTTCTCAGTGTGTTACACAGCTGTCTGCTCTGTGTGGAGAGAGAGAGAGAGAGAGAGAGAGAGAGACACACACAGAGAGAGAGAGAGAGAGAGAGAGACACACACACACACACAGAGAGAGAGAGAGAGAGAGAGAGAGAGAGAGAGACACACAGAGAGAGAGAGAGAGAGAGAGACACACACAGAGAGAGAGAGAGAGAGACACACACACAGAGAGAGAGAGAGAGAGAGAGAGAGAGAGAGACACACAGAGAGAGAGAGAGAGAGAGAGAGACACACACACAGAGAGAGAGAGAGAGAGACACTGACAGTGAGTCTCCTCTGTCCCGGTCAGCTCCAGGTTCGGCTCCTGTATTGATGACCCGCGGTCGTCCCGGTAACGGTCGCTAACGGCAGCAGCAGCATGAAGGCTCTGATCCTGGTGGGGGGGTACGGCACCCGGCTCCGCCCCCTCACACTGAGCGTGCCCAAACCGCTGGTGGACTTCTGCAACAAACCCATCCTGCTGCACCAGGTGGAGGCGCTGGTCAAGGTGAGTGTGTGTGTGTGTGTGTGTGTGTGTGGGGGGGGGGGGGCATATATATACATATATATATATATATATTTACTTTTTATTGTCATCATAACATTACAAACATAATGGATCTCAATACAGAACATCTGGATGACAGTGTTTCTTTTTGACTGTAAAGGTGTGAGAGGAAAAAAACATGAATAAAAAGAGGATTCAAATATAAATGAAAAAAGGGTTAATAGATACGATCATATATACATTTACATATAATTATGCATATACAGTATATGTGTATATATATATATATATTTTTAAGTGTGAG